>NC_039364.1:41021100-41025840 GCF_003573695.1 Papaver somniferum
CTTTTTTTACTTTTTTTTTAAATCTTTTTTTTTTGTTTTTTATGAGACAAGAGAAATAAACACAAACTGAAAATAAAAATAAAAATGCAAGTACAAAGGCCATGGTGAAAGTATTTTACCGCTTGATTCTTCACAACTTATATGCCTCGATATCATAAACTTCTTGAATTCTCATCTTGATAATCTTCGCTCTTGTACATAAGTCTTCAGCTTGTAAAAATTCTGCTCCTTGTCTTGTTGCTTTACTTGAATCTGAAATCTGCTCATTTTTGTACCGTTGCTTGTAAACCTTGAACGACTTCAACTTTCCTTCGAATTTGTGATGCTCCGCTTGTTAATGATGATGGTGTTTCTATGGACCTGTTGGTATAGAGTGAGATAAAGTGGATGGTGCTAACTGCGAACAAGATTACAAGTGGTATGTAAGTTAGCAATTCGATGTCACCATCATGATTGATAAAATAGCACTCAAGAGATCAAAGTAGTGCTTTTATTGGTGGAGGTTGGGTAGCTCACCATTCTACCCGTAGTTTACGTACGGTGACACACACTCTAAAAGCAAAATTTTTGACACGTACAAAAAGTGAAGGTCGGTGCCTCTCATGATGTAACATGGGTAGTCTCCAGTATAGGGGACCACAACTCTAATACCGAATTCATTCTGCACCTCATTTGCCACTGGCATGGTTAAATCCAACTTGAACTCTCATACAAGTAAGAAACCGTATCACGTTCTCTGTCATCTCTAAGTTCAGTCACTCTTATGAGAATCTCGATGTAATCTTAGCGACATGTATACTATGTGACTCTAAAATAACTACAAGTTGGAGTTTTTTTTATACACTAATTTACATAAAAGTTGAAAATTTCATGAAAAATTTACAATGCAAATACTTAACCATTCCCCCACACTTAAACTTTACATTGTCCTCAATGTAAATTGAATGGACCAAAGAAAGTCAAGGTGGAAAATCTTATAATGATATGCGATAAGAAATCATAAAAAGTAAAAGAAAGTCAAGGTGGGAAATCTTATAATAATACAACGGTTGTCACTTGTTTTTGGATTCTTATTTTCCTGTCTAAAAACTAAAAATAATTTTCCTGTCTTGTATTTACTTTTTATGATTTCTTGTCGCATATCATTATAAGATTTCCCACCTTGACTTTCTTTGGACGATTCAATTTATATTGAGGACAATGTAAAGTTTAAGTGTGGGGGAGTGGTTAAGTATTTGCATTGTAAATTTTTCATGAAATTTTCAACTTTTATGTAAATTAGTGTATAAAAAAACTCCAACTTGTAGTTAGTTTAGAGTCACATAGTATACATGTCGCTAAGGTTACATCGAGATTCTCATAAGAGTGACTGAACTTAGATATGACAGAGAACGTGATCGGGTTTCTTACTTGTATGAGAGTTAAAGTTGGATTTAACCATGCCAGTGGCAAATGAAGTGCAGAATGAATTCGATATTAGAGTTGTGGTCCCCTATAGTGGAGACTACCCATGTTACATCATGAGAGGCACCGACCTTCACTTTCTGTACGTGTCAAAAAATTTGCTTTTAGAGTGTGTGTCACCGTACGTAAACTCCGGGTAGAATGGTGAGCTACCCAACCTCCCACCAATAGAAGCACTATTTTGATCTCTTGAGTGCTATTTTATCAATCATGATGGTGACATCGAATTGCTAACTTACATACCACTTGTAATCTTGTTCGCAGTTAGCACCATCCACTTTATCTCTCTTTACACCAACAGGTTCATAGAAACACCATCATCATCTTGATAATCTTCGCTCTTGTACATAAGTCTTCAACTTGCAAAAATTCTACTAGTATGCGTCAAAAATAAATTATGTTCTCACTACTCAAAATATTTAATATAGCTAGGGCAAGAAAATATCATTCCCACAGAGATGACTAAGGTTGTCAAGTTTTTTCGGTTTCCTATAAATAACAATGGGGGGTTTTCTGATTTTTATATACTAAAATAAAATAAAAGCAAAACAAAGAAATAAAGCACACAATTTAAATATGTGAAAGTATTGGTCAAGGATATCGTTTTCATCCACAAACATGCTTTTCAATAATAACTAGAATTGATATTTTAATTTCAACTTTTATCAAAGGCCCTAGGATACCTTGATCGCAAGTTTATCCCGCAAATCTCCTCTTGTCATCAACAAACACATTAAAAGATGCGAATATGAATTCTATCTTAGAGAACAGCCTAACGTGTAAAAGCGCTAATCAATTTTAATTCCCTAAATGCATTAAGTTCTATCAAATCAGGCCAATCAAAGTAATCGAACGTGTAAAAGTACTAATCTGATTTAACAAAGGTTATGATCCACTTGTGACTACTAGGATGTATCACTACAAGCAATATTCACAATTATGCTACTTGCAATCAGAAACTTATCACTTTTGCGTATAATAAACTCTAATCTAACAAACATTCAAATCATGTATCAATATTAATGGTGAATCATAAACGATAATATGAGAGAAAACTAATTTATTGAACAAGAAACGTGTTATATGAAATCCAACTAATCCATAACCAATGATAATAATCTAACTCATATTCATGGAGTTCATAACAAGAAGAAAAAAGAAAGTTCTCATGTTTCTAAACCATAGAACAAAAAGTAGAAGTAAAAGATTAGATAAGAGAACTCCCGGTGTTTTCTTTTATAGGGACGTGAGAAATAGCTGCTGAAGTACCAAGTGGGCCACAATAAAACTGAACAAGCCCAGCCTATTCACAATCAATGGCTTGTCAGTCGGCTGGAACTGACAACATATGCCTCTTTCAACTGACAACAAACATCATAGCCATCTCTGTACTCATTCAATTCTTTATCTGAATCTCAGACCAGCTTCTCCAGTTCAGCTGCACTGCATCTCAAGCCAACAACATCAAGCAAGCAACAACTACCCATTTCAATTCATAATGATCACTTGCTCGAGCCACTGCCATACAAACTCATTTCAGTTCTTATCTCCCATTAGCTTCTTGTCCCTGCAATGGACAGTCACTCAGTTCCACCAACTATCAACCATTTCAGTTCACCACTACCTCCAGCTCAAACCAATCCATTGTTGTAGCTTCTGCAACACACAGCCAGTTCATATTATTTGCCATCACTCACACAAACTTATCACCGTCTCAGTTCATGGTTTGCAACCCTTATTGTAGCCTCCTGACCCTAACATCCAGCTTCCCACAAGAACATAAACTACTGCACCATTTCTTAACAGCAGCGCGACACAATACCAGAAACTGCAAGTCACAGGCTTATCACCTGCACTGTCATCTTCTAAGCTTGCGCCTGAAACTCAACAGTTCAGCTTCCCAGCTTCATCTCTTAGTTCACCTGCAACATTTCCTTGCCTCCAACAACCTTCTGCAACAGTTGCAATCAAAGCAACCATCTCAAGCCTGCATTCCTGCAACTATATTCATATTTAGCACCACTTGTTCATCTTCTGCTCAGCTCTTGAGTTTACTGCAACAATCACCCTTTGTACCCATCACTGCAATCCTGCAGCTCTTCCTATAGCTTCATTTGCAGTTGCATCACTTGCATCAATCCTGCAGACTTTCCAGTCTGGCAGCTTCTTCTTTGCAGTAGCAGCCTGCAATTTATCTTCTCAGCCATCACCATAACCTGAGCACCAGAACTGTCTCCATTGGCATCTGCAAACCCATCAGTTCAACTTATCTTCTAACCCTCAAATTCTTCTCACTGTTCTCAACAGACTAGACATTTCCTCCATCATCTGCAATTTCTTTTCTCTTGTGTCAAATTCGACATCTGAGTACAAACCCTTAAATCTGTTCTTCAAGAACACCAACACCACACAAACCTTCAATCGATCTATCTACCAGAACCATCTCTTCCAAATCTTCAAACCATCATTATCAACTGCAGAAACCCATTCCTGATTTCCTTCCCAATTCCTCAGATCTCTTCAAAATAGCAAACCAAACCCTTCTGAACTCCTTCAGTTCTGGAATTCATCTGTAACTCTGCCCACACACAAATTATCTCAAAACCCTTCAATCTTCTTCTGAAATGAAACCCTAACTCTGAATCAATCGAGCACATCTCAGGAATTGGAATTCAGAATCCTAAAATCCTCTTAGATTCAATTAACAACACATTAATTCAAACCCTACCAACTCCATGAGTATTAAGGCACTCAGGATCACCAGAAGATTCAATTTCTTCACCATCTCTCGAATCTTCTTTCATGGTTCAAACCACAGTTAGCACAAATCTTCAACTCAATCCACCTGATTTTGGGAGTAATTAACTCCGGCCGCACACTCTCTGAATTTGAGGCGAGTGGTAGTTGTCTGAGAAACACTCGACAGAAAAAGATAACAATTCTACCTTATGATTTTTTCAGGAAAGAGAAGCTCCACACAAATCAGCATGACGTCATAACTTTTCAACACCTTTTGTTTTCAAACTAGATACCCTTTTCGAAAGATAATCATAGAAACGCTCTCAGAAACCTTATTCAAACACTCTTATCACCACAAATCTGCGATCATGCTCTAAGCTTCCCCTACCTGGTTTTCAATCTACCTCTGACGCTGATTGTTTGCCTCTCCCTCTGGTAAGATCATCTGTAACTTTACTTTTCCCTTTGTTATCTAAATCTCTGTTCTGGTTTATGCTTTCAGGTTTCGCTAAAGGCACCAACACCCTCTCTAGCCCC
>NC_039364.1:41025972-41089862 GCF_003573695.1 Papaver somniferum
CCCAAATTCTTCTCTATATCTTATCTTGATCCCTCCCTTTGCTTCTCTGACTTTCCCCCCTGTTATTCGGCGCGCTTTATCTCCTGTCAGTTTCTGTCTGTTGTTTTGATACTCGTCTATCGAACTTAAACTCTCAGTTAATATTCTTATCCTCCTCTTGCTTTTGAACTCTCTCTACCAGTCCTACCCATCTACTTTAATTCATCCTCTTTGCTATCATGAACTACAGTGAAATACCCTTCAAAGAATTAATTTGCCAACCACCATATCTGTCGAAGTAAAGTGCGGTATCAAAATAAAAAGATGGCTTCTGGGATTGTTTCTGTATGAGTTAATGGCTGGTATTTGTAAGAAACTATCAAACCTCTTTAAGAAAAAGAAAACCTTCATCTAACCTTCTGATCTTCTCCAGTGTAACAACTCGATCGTTGATCCAACTTCGACCTTAGCATCCACTATGGAAAGCGAAATGGTTGACAGGTTGACCACTCAGTTAACTAATTCGAGATTCCTAGTAATCCCAAGGAAACTTCTTCAAGATGCAAAACTAAAACAAAATGCTTTGTAGTAGCGCAAATCTTTTGTCTTTTCAAGCTAAAAATGAGAAAATGATGGAAATGCTGCAATTTCCATGCGTACTGACGTACCAACCGCTAGTTACTCTAGTGAGTGGTTCGAACGAAAACAACAAATTCACCATCGAACTCCAGAACCCTGAAGATGCTCAAAAGGCGATAAGATGCTCTCCATCGAAATATGATGCTTGGTTACTGGTGGTAAAAGCTTACCAGTTTGGAAGTTTCACTTCCTCGTTTCGACGGAGATACACTTTGGGAAGATGAACTGATGTCAGACATTATGGGGTATGATTATGATCGAAATTTCTTCTGTCGGTTAAACTCAATAATGGCAGAGGATATATTCGTGTAAATGGAAAAACCTAATTATTGTATAGTAAGTGGTTAGCCCAGGAACAATGGTTAAGTTATTCATGAACTTTCAACCATTAGTGGAGTTCATCTCAAAGACTAAAACAATTCCTGAACTGGCCAAAACAGTTTGTGAACAATTTAAGACATTATCTTTAGTAACCATTACCACAAATACATCGATGTTGTAAGAGATAAAGTAAAAGCATTGAAAGGATGTAACAATTGAATTAACTTTACAAACTTATCCGTACCCACACAAATCTTTATGGCAGCAAGCGCTATGAGGTGAAAACTTTGACTCAAAAATAAAAGAGTTTGACCAAGTTAGATCTACTATGGGTAGTGAGAGGTCCATTTCAAGTGAAGGAGCATCCAACAGTGGAGGTTAAGAGTCCGCTCTTCAGCCTCTTGGAGAAAATATCCTCGAGCGACCACTCAAACATTTTTTCAGTTTATTTATATAAACTCTTTAAAGCGGGTCGCATACTAATTTTATTATAAAAAAAATCTAAATATATACTTGGTGGCTAATGATCAAACGCCCAAGTGATTTTTTTCTCAAGCGGCCGATGTTTAACCTCTTAGTTTGTTTCTTCACTATCAATCCATAGCCTTTGCTCTAAGGGTAGAAATCATCCACATAAGATTCATTACTCTGGACTCGACCCATTATAACTAATGAAGATCGGTGCATAATCAATTAAAGAATTTTCAGTAAGAATCTAAAAATCTAGAGCAAAGTTATTCAACCGAAGAATAAATATAAGTTTGAAAAAAAAATGGTAGAAAATGAATCGGGTACAATTGAGATGGAGTTTCTTTCTGAAACTTCGAATTGAATTCAATTTATGACGATGGAATTGAGACTGAACTCTCATTTGATTTAAGAAAATTTCAAGCACATAGAAAAAGAATTCACAAAGTAATTCGCAAGACTAAACCAAAATTTGAGAAAATGACATTATGGAATTACATGCCATTTATTTGCTAAGTATAGTTTAATTGGGATAAAATATAGGGAAAGAACCCATTTTTGAGTGATGGAGGTAGTACAATTTTGACAAAAGCTTAGAGCACTTCATATGGACTCAACAAACTTGGAGTTTGTTGATTTTGATCCCACTATGGACTCAACAAACATGAAAAATGGATGTACAAACCAAAAACTTTGTTGGTTTGTTGAGTGAGATGGAACATGTAGCGCGCGCGTGATAGAAGAGCGGGCGAGCTAGAGACCAACACTGGCGCATGAGCCAACAACGTTGGCGCTTGTGTTTCCAACGCTCGTTGTTAGTTCAAACGCTAGTGTTTTTCATAAAAGCGCCAACGACTGAATCTGGACGGCTGAAAACTCTTGTGATCTAACGGTTATAATTTTTGAGTTCTATAAATACTCCTCATTTCAACTTTAAACTCACACATTCTACACATTCTTCACTCTCAAATAATCTACAAAAATACCTCCCAGAGTTCATATTGTTAGATTCACTTAACAAGAGGATTTAGCTATTTATAGAGCCTTTGTTTTTCACACACAAGATGATGTCTTAAGTAATGTAACCGAATCGACGTTGACTTTCTGGGAGAAAGTTTATAAAATTTTCAGCGCTGAAACGGGGAACATTGATGGGCGTGATTCTCACTTATTGTTGCATCGTTTTAGTTCAATTAGCAGCCATGTATCGGAGTTCGTCGCTGTACTAATAGAGAATCACAAAAATAAGCTCAACGGTGAAGCCGAACATGAAGTGGAACCCAAAACTCTAGCGATGTGGGCAGTATCTCACGGCGGTCGTCCTTTCAACTTCCATGCTTGTTACAACATTCTTAGGGTGCTCAACAAATACGATCCCTACATCTCCCTAGGAATTCCACCACCCGCCGAGAATTGACGCCGATGTAGTAGTTGTTTTAATCTGATGTATTTCTTTTACTCTCATGTATGATGTGGTTGTTCAATGCAATATGTTTTTATTTATGAGATTGATGGTGCAATGTTTAATCCAGGAAAAATTTAAATTACTTATGATATTGATGGTGCAAATGTGAAGACAACCACATGTTTGGTTTCAGATAATCGTAATAACACAAAATAAACAGCAAACTAAATAACATACTACCATAGAGAATCGATTTTTCCTTCAACTTCAATCAGCCCACTCCACCAAAAAACACCTAGGACATTCCCATAAATGCCTTCCATATGTGTCTTCTTCATAAGAAGTCCGCAAATGCATAAAAGTCTTGCAACCGGGCTTTGAGCATCCATTGATTCTCGTTGGACAATGTTTGTATTCGTGATCTCCATATCCACAATGCTTGCAGTGTAATAACTCCTTCAATTTGGCTTTAAGTTTGAAGTTTTTGCAGAATGTTGCAATCTTTTGTTCTTCTTCTTTTTTAATCTTCATAGCATCATCTAGCATATGTGGTTCCTCTGGACAGTTGGAATCTTGACATTGCAAATACCTGAGCTTTTCCGGTTGTGATTCAATCACCATTCTGACGCGTGAACAACCTTTCCGCAGACACTTTGAATACATCAAAGGGCATTGCATAAGACTTTGGTTATCCATGAAACATAATGGACAAACTTCTTTTTCTTCGACATATAATATTTGCTTCGCTTTGCCTTTATAAAACATGGTGGATGTTGAGAAAGAAATCTGCTGGTCTGGTTGAGAATAAAACCCAGTGTTGTATTTATAACAAAAAAATAGGCGTTGGTAATTCAAACGGGCGTTTTTAGTAAAGTCGCGCGGTTTTACTACAAACGCCAACTCCTATGGTAATTCACATAGGCGCTTAAAGTAAAGCCGCGCGGTTTTACTACAAACGCCAACGGCTCGATTTTATTTCTCAACCTATAAATTTCATTCTTCTCATCTCCAAAATCACATCTTCTTCTTCTTCTTTTCAATCTCTCTCACTCTGCAGAAATGTCTGTTAAAAATCTGATCCCAAGTTTACCGAAGAAGAGGATATAACTATATGCAAAGCATATTTTTTTCATAGGGTAATCATTGGTATGGGCTCTCAAGACGGTTCTTTTTGGGAGAACGTTTTTCAATGTTCGTCTCACTGACGGGAAACCCAGGAAACCGAGGTGCTCGTCGATTGCGTGCTCGATTTCAATCTATTAGGCTTGCACTCTAGCCATTTCTTGCTCTGGTAATGGAAAATGATCGAAAAAATTTCATCGGTGTAACTGAAGAAGATGATACGTATTGATCTTTGTACCTTGGTGATTATTATTATAGAGGCGCAATTCAGAATAATAATAGACAAAAGCTAGAAAACAGAACACAAGTAATAATTCGAAGAAATATATCTTCTCTAGATTATGAACAAGAAAACTATTACAATTCTCTCTTTGTTACGCTCACAATCTCTCTAGCTAAATAACCTTAAACTGTTTGCTAAACTTGCTTTTACAATAATAATTGCCTCACAAACTTATCTCTAGGCAATTTTCCTCACTAATCTCCTTTCTTGATCTAGGTGTGTCTGTATCACAAACCACACTTTAGATGCTAGCTAAGAGCTAAACATCTCTATTTATAGCTTTAAAGGTTTCCAAAACCTCTTAGGAATCTATTTCCTTATCTAAGAATAATACCTTTTCTATGTATATTTCTTTATCTAGGAATAATTTCTTTTCTAGAAAGAATTCCTTGTCTAGGTATATTTCCTTATCTAGGAATATTACCTTATCTAGGAAGTATTTCCTCATCTAGGAATACTTCCTTACTTTGGTTTGGTTTCCCAAACCTTCTAGGAATATTTTCCTTCTGTAGGAATACCGCCTTAAATCGGTAATCCCTCATAAATTACAATTTTGTCCTGAATCCGTCTTGAGGATCACTAGTTCTCGGAGAGATAAAGATACACATGTATCATGCGCCCCCCCTTAAGAACTTGAACTCATGTGAATGTTAGATTTGGAGGTTAGGGAACCCGAGAGTTCCTTTTAACTTTGTGAACCATCTCTATTTGCTGGAAACTTGACCTTGACGTCTAATTAGAAAAGCGTCCTTATCTTCTTGTCTTGTCTTAGTCACTATTTGCTCCTGTTAGAGCATTGCTCGGTCGAACTCGCAAGCGTTGCTATCTCAAGCATGTTTTTCAAGTTTAGTTGTCAAAAATATAAGTATTGATTTCTAGACTACTTATAGCTAAGTCTCGGTTTAGGACAGTTTAGTGTAGTTGAGCTCCAGACTCCATGGCGATCATCTTACGAAGACGAAGAACTAATCAAGAAACCAGTGGAACTTCATCTGACTAAAAGGTATTGAATACTTGAACTTATCTATCACTCAAAAGTCTATCTATCTCCTACTCTTGAGACGAAGTCGTATAAGTATGATAGTTTTCATACATACACATTTTTTATTTCGAGCCGAGTTTACTCGCCTATCTTTTTCTCGAAATATGTGTTGGTAAGCTTTCGCTTTAACCACTTTTCATCTTAACCAGTGACGAAAGTCATGATGACGTTTCAATCTTGAAAATAGCTTTGCTGACGATAGTTGTGAATAATGACTGTTATAACATTATAGAAGAATGTTTCAATGATTGAAATGTAGAGTTGAAATTACGTAACCAACTACATATATAAGCATATATAGTGTGTTCGCACATTAGTGTATAAATCCATGTGTCAGAAACCAAGTGTGTGCATATGTGTGCATACGGTATTGGTGAAGGAGACAGGTTAGGTACGCGTACCAGATAAAGTTTTCGAACCGAAAATTTCTGCTGAGTTTGTAAGTTTGCAAACTGTTAAAACCAGTCACCTTAGGTACGCGTACCCACAGAAGTTTTCGACCGGAAATTTCTGCTGAGTTTCTAAACTCAAATCCGGTAACTATGGTACATGTACCCGTACGCGTACCCAAGCTGGTTATATTTCACAAAGCGAAAGATCATGAACTTAAACAATAAATCAATAAGGAATGCAATCTTTGCAAATCGTGGCTATATTGTTCATAAATTGATTCAAATGAATCAAACCGATTTTGTTTCAATTGTGTCTATTCATAAATACCTAAGAAATTGAACAACTTTTCAACTAGTTCTTATGAGTCATTTGAACTAGTTATGTGAAGAAGATGAATACGGTTAGTATGAAAGTACTCATATGGTTAACCATTGGTTAACTATTTGTGAACCAACTAAGTGTACACGTTTAGGTACGGTTACTCAAACCTAAATGAAATACATTTCATTTGTGTGTGACAAGCTAAGTTTCGATCTAACAGTTGAAAGATATTAGCTTGGTTAAATCAGGTTTTTCATCTAACGATGAATATTGAATGCTTTGTTACCAAGGTAACTTTGATTGAAAACCCTGATTTGAAAACTATATAAAGGAGACATCTAGCAACTCGAAAAACTAATCCCCACACCTACTGTGTGATACTAGCTGGTTTTGCTAGAGTCGATTCTCCTTTAACCTTAGGTTTCTTCTCGAGACCCTGTAGGTTAACGACTGAAAGACTTCATTGGGATTGTGAAGCCAGACGAAACTACTTCTCTTGTAGTTGAGCGATCTGATCTTGCCATTTTCTGTCGTACGAGTTCAATTGAATAATTGACTTGAGATTATATCTACGATAGGGCAAGATAAAAAGAAATCACAAACATCTTCGTCTCATCGTTTGTGATTCCGCAATATCTAGTTTCGCTACCATACGATTTAGATTATTGTGAGGTGATTGATAATTCTAGGCTGTTCTTCGGGAATATAAGTCCGGGTTATCAATTGGTTCATGTTCACCTTGATTTTATCAAAAGACGGAACAAAACTTTTAGGTTTATCTGTGGGAGACAGATTTATCTATCATCATAGACTTTTCTATGTGAGAAAGATCTATCTATTCTTGTAGACTTTTCTGTGTGATACAAATTTGTTTATTAAAGTCTTCGACTTTGGGTCGTAGAAACTCTTGGTTGTGGGTGAGATCAGCCAAGGGAATCAAGTGCGTAGTATCCTGCTGGGATCAGAGACGTAAGGAGCGCAACTGTACCTTGAATCAGTGTGATATTGATTAGGGTTCAACTACAGTCCAGACCGAAGTTAGTTTGTAGTAGGCTAGTGTCTGTAGCGGTTGAATACATTGTGGTGTTCAATATGGACTAGGTATCGAGGTTTTTATGCATTTGCGGTTTCCTCGTTAACAAAATTTCTGGTGTCTCTGTTATTTCTATTACGCATTATATTTTGTTATATAATTGAAATATCACAGGTTGTGCGTTAAGATCAATCAATTAGAATATCCAACCTTTGGTTGTTGATTTAAATTTATTGACACTTGGATATTGGTATTTGGTACCATCCAAGTTTATCTCTCTAGTATTTGATAAAGACTCGCAGATTTCCATTTTCTTGAGTAAAGATCAAATCGAGAGATTGAGATATTAACTCTTTGATATACTTTTATCTAGATTGAGTCTGGCTATCTAGTTGATTCTCTAGAAAGTATATTGGAGTTAGTCCATACAGATTGCTAATCAAAATATTGGGTGAGGTTGTTAGACCCCCGCTTTCTCAATTGGTATCAGAGCAGGCAAACACGTTTAAGACCTCAAAAGTCTGTATTTGTAGCGATCCAACTCTATGGACAGAGGTGATATCTCTATTAACGTACCACCAATCTTCGATGGCTCAAACTACTTATGGTGGAAAATTGCTATGCGAGCTTTTCCTCAAGCACGTGATTTTCAATCATGGGTATATGTAGTTAATGTCTACGATGCTCCCATTGTGGCAATATGTAACGCTACTGTTCCAAAGAATATTGGCGAATAAGATGCTGCTGAGATACTTGCGGCAAAGCAAAACTCCGACGGTTTGAATGCCATCATACATGCCATTATCCCAAATATTCAGCACCATATGTCAAATTGCACTAGGTCTAAACATGCGTGGGATATCTTAGAAACCGTATCCGAATGAAATACCAGTGAAAAGGAAGCCATGCTTCAAAACCTAAATTCCGATTGGCAAAACCTTCGTATGGCAGATGAAGATTCATTTGATGAGTTTAATCACAAAGTGTCTGAAATTGTTCATGCATATTTTGCATTGGGTAAGACTATTCCTGAAAAGGATACTGTGATGAAAATTCTCAGATCGCTGCCATCTAGATACGATTCTAAGAAGCATGCCATCATTGAGGGAAACAACCTCGATATACTTTCCAGAAATACTCTGATAGGAAAGTTAAAAACTCTTGATCCTGACACAGGAAGAACGCTCGCGCTCAATGCTGTAACCAAAACAGGTGTATCCTTTCACTTGTCTTGGGCTGATGAATGTTGTTCTAATCATGTTGATTTTCATAAATCACTGATAATCAGAAAGGTCAAGGATTTGATAAAGAGAAAAAATAGATGCGATAAATATCCATCTTCAGTTAACACTTCGGGTGATTCAACAGAAGAAAAATCTACCCTGGTTGTCAACATTCCAGATGAGTCTAATAGGTGTAATGGACTTACGACCCTTACCTTAGATTCTCTATCCTCCTCAACTTCTGATTCAGAACTTGAGTATGACACAGAGCTTCTTGACCTCTTGAATAAAGAGATTCTTCAAGAGAACCTTCACCTAAAGGCCTTCTTGGAGAAAGTTCAATCATCACTCCATGCGAAAAAAATGAGATAGAGCGTCTTAATAATGATTTCGTCAAAACCATGTCTCGAAAGGAAGAAGAGATTGATACTCTCAAGCATGACCTGCAAAGGTTATCTGGAAGCTCAGACAAAATTGCAGCAATGTTATTTGGTCAGAGATCCTTTGGAAACACTAATGGTTTGGGGTTTAAAAGCAAAACTGTAAGCTCAAACAACACTGTTACTCCAACTAATCAGGAAACAAAGTTTGTTGGTTGTTATGAAAAACATGGAAAGTCTCATCAAGAAAAATCATCTCTGAAGTGTTTGTTTTGTGGAACTACAAAGCATGATCAAAGTACATGTTGGAGATTCAGAAGGAGCAACAAAAGAATCACCAAACTACAAGAGAATTTACAGAAGATGAACTTGACACTGGATAAACAAGGTTTTCCTAAAAAATTCATATCTAGACGAGGTAAGAAACCTGATCATACAACAAACGTTGACAAACCACTAAAAGGTAAAAAATGTGAGCACTCGGCTCACTCTGTCACTAAGTAATACCAGTGACGTTTGCATCCTCTTCTTTAACTTGGGAAATATGAGGTTTGCACTAATAGTGGCTCAAGTCTTTGATTTTGTATATCGTCTGACTTATATTTGTTAATAAAATATTCTCCTAAGAAGATGGATGGTGAATAATAAATCTTGAAAGACTCTTTCAAAGTCTTCCTAGGGTTTGGTATTCATAAATCCTTTTAATCATTTGTCTCTTCTTTTTCATCCAAAAAAAGATACTATCTCATGGCTCCTGTAACTAGTGGTACTACAAAAAGAGATGCAGTTGAAGCAGTTAATGTGTATCTTTGCAAAGGAATCACTTCTTCAAGGGTGATGGAAGAGAAGTCGACAAAGAATGGAGAAGGTTCTTCCTCTAACTGTCTCTTATCTGTTTGTCATTTTGATAATAATTTTAGAGGCATGGTGAAAGATTTCATCAACAAGAGAAATGATTTAAAATCTCAAATTGTTTCCTCTTTGGAAAAGATAACTCACTATGAACAAATGTTGTCTCTAACCAATAACACCTTGTATGATCTGAAAAGAGAACTCAGTGAGTTAACTGATATTTCCGAAGATTTAGAGGAATTGAATGATCCCATAATCAATGGGTTCTTTAATAATGAGAAATAATTCTCAGTAGATGCCTTGAGAAAGCTCTATAATGTCTAGTAAAACTTCTTAAGAGAATTTTTATTCTTTTTTTTGTTTAAGAAGGATAACTAGGGTTTGGAATATCCATTATTGTGAGTACACATAGCTATGCCCAACGTTTTCATCTTGCAATGTTTTTAGATTTATTTATTTAAATTCTAAAGTGATTTTGAAGATGATGTTTGCAGTATTAATCTTTATGGTTTTATATATTGAAATATGTTATGTAATATGTGTATTTGCGTCCGTGAACTATTATTGTCCCATACGATGTCAAAAGTTATCTCTTTCATATGTCGATATGCATGTATTGATACAAGATCGATGAACTTTTGACAAACAAAAGTTAAGCCTATTATGTCAATTCTTTGATGGAAGATAGGTTAAAATCTTTTGTTTACAAAGATTATGTCTATTGTATGTCGTTATGCAAATAGTGATGAAGATAGAATGAATCTTTGTATATTCCGCAGTATTGATCTTCCCTGATCCATATTTTATGTATATACTGTGCGGCTCCATAAGTTTTCTTATGTGAGCATTTCCAACTAAACAAATCATAGATTCGTTTATGATTAATTTGGTTGTGTATTCCGATTAAATTAATCATTGGTTCTCTTGTGATTAGTTTAATTGAGAATTTTTGGATACAAAATCATTTTGTGGTTTTTGGTTTCCAAAGAAATCCTTATTTTCTTGCAAAAGTAAGGTCGTTCTTGTTGTTCTTTCAAGAATTACATCAAATGGGGGAGAGTTCTTTTGAACTTGCGCTTAATTTCCATATCTTTATGGGGAATGCGGCTGTGGAATATTTTAGGGGTTATCTTGTATCTTTATAAACTCCTTGACGAATGCATTTAGCTTCGGCTTTATGACTGCATCTAAACAAGTTGATATGTACTTTTATTTGGTCTTGAAGCATCTCCGTGGAAATTTCATTAGGATCATGTTTTCGTACCTTTGCTAATTTTATTGACAAAAAGGGGGAGAATTAATATGTAGTTCACACTACAAATACATATGGTTTACGTGTTTTATGGATCATTATGTAAGGGGGAGTGGTTTTCATGTTGAGATGAAAGTATTGACTAAGGGGGAGTGATACATATCACCATAGTGTTGTTGTCGAAGTTATGATATAAGAACTTTGATATTGTGTAATAATACTATGACACTGTATAACAATGATCGAGAGATTTTGTTTTCTCATTGTTATGGCTACGGATCTTCAACAACTATGATGCTGAATTGAACATCTATGGAATCATGGGACCACTTGGAAAAGACGAATTTTTCGAGTAATGTTGAAGCACCAAGGAGATCAAGCATGTGGACGAGAAGCTACAAAGTTTTATTTATTTTTTAATCCATATGTATTGATAGTTTTTCCACTAAAATTGACAAAGGGGGAGATTGTTAGAGCATTGCTCGGTCGAACTCGCATGCGTTGCTATCTCAAGCATGTTTGTCAAGTTTAGTTGTAAAAAGTATATGTCTTGATTTCTAGACTACTTATAACTAAGTCTCGGTTTAGGACAGTTTAGTGTAGTTGAGCTCCAGACTCCATGGCGATCATCTTACGAAGATGAAGAACTACTCAAGGAACTAGTGGAGCTTCATCCGACTAAAAGGTATGTGGATACTTGAACTTATCTATCACTCAAAAGTCTATCTATCTCATACTCTTGAGACAAAGTCGTATAAGTATGATAGTTTTCATACATACACATTTGTTATTTCGAGCCGAGTTTACTCGCCTATCTTTTTCTCGAAATATGTGTTGGTAAGCTTTCGCTTTAACCACTTTTTATCTTAACCCGTGACGAAAGTCATGATGACGTTTCAATCTTGAAAATAGCTTTGATGACGATAGTTGTGAATAATGACTGTTATAACATTATAGAAGAATGTTTTAATGATTGAAATGTAGAGTGGAGATTACGTAACAAACTATGGATATAATCATATATAGTGTGTTCGCACATTAGTGCATAAATCCATGTGCCAGAAACCAAGTGTATGCATACGGTATTGGTGAAGGAGACAGGTTGAGTTTCTAAACTCAAATCTGGTAGCTATGGTATACGTACCCGTACGCGTACCCAAGCTGGTTATATTTCTCAAATCGGAAGATCATGAAATTAAACAATAAATCAATAAGGAATGCAATCTTTACAAACCGTGGATATATTTTTCATGAATTGATTCAAATGAATCAAACCGATTTTGTTTCATTTGTGCCTTTCATAAAGACGTAAGCAATTGAACAACTCTTCAACTAGTTCTTATGAGTCAATTGAACTAGTTATGTGAAGAAGATGAATACGGTTAATATGAAAGTACTCATATGGCTAACCATTGGTTAACTATATGTGAACCAACTAACTGTACACACTTAGGTACGGTTACTCAAACCTAAATGAAATACATTTCATTTGTGTATGACAAGCTAAGTTTGGATCTAACGGTTGAAAGATATTAGCTTGGTTAAATCAGGTTTTTCATCTAACGGTGAATATTGAATGCTTTGTTACCAAGGTAACTTGTATTGCAAACCCTGATTTGAAAACTATGTAAAGGAGACATCTAGCAAATGGAAAAACTAATCCCCACACCTCCTGTGTGATACTAGTTGGTTTTGCTAGAGTCGATTCTCCTTTAACCTTAGGTTTCTTCTCGAGACCCTGTAGGTTAACGACTGAAAGACTTCATTGGGATTGTGAAGCCAGACGAAACTACTTCTCTTGTAGTTGAGCGATATGATCTTGCCATTTTCTATCGTACGAGTTCAATTGAATAATTAACTTGAGATTATATCTCCGATAGGGAAAGATAAAAAGAAATCACAAACATTTTCGTCTCATCGTTTGTGATTCCGCAATATCTAGTTTCGCTACCATACGATTTAGATTATTGTGAGGTGATTGATAATTCTAGGCTGTTCTTCGGGAATATAAGTCCGGGTTATCAATTAGTTCCTGTTCACCTTGATTTTATCAAAAGACGGAACAAAACTCTTAGGTTTATCTGTGGGAGACATATTTATCTATCATCATAGACTTTTCTGTGTGATACAAATTTGTTTATTAAAGTCTTCGACTTTGGGTCGTAGCAACTCTTGGTTGTGGGTGAGATCAGCTAAGGGAATCAAGTGCTTAGTATCCTGCTGGGATCAGAGACGTAAGGAGAGCAACTGTACCTTGAATCAGTATGATATTGATTAGGGTTCAACTACAGTCCAGACCGAAGTTAGTTTGTAGTAGGCTAGTGTCTGTAGCGGCTTAATACAGTGTGGTGTTCAATCTGGACTAGGTCTCGGGGTTTTTCTGTATTTGAGGTTTCCTCGTTAACAAAATTTCTGGTGTCTGTGTTATTTCTATTCCGTATTATATTTTGTTATATCATTGAAATATCACAGGTTGTGCGTTAAGATCAATCAATTAGAATATCCAACCTTTGGTTGTTGATTTAAATTGATTGACACTTGGATATTGGCATTTGGTACCATCCAAGTTTATCTCTCTAGTATTTGATAAAGACTTGCAGATTTCCATTTGCTTGCGTAAAGATCAAATCGAGAGATTGAGATATTAACTCTTTGATATACTTTTATCTAGATTGAGTCTGACTATCTAGTTGATTCTCAATAAAGTATATTGGAGTTAGTCCATACAGATTGCTAATCGAAATATTGGGTGAGGTTGTTAGACCCCCGCTTTTTCAGCTCCATAATGCAATCTTGTTCGAGTGGTTCTTCTCTATCAAACCACAAGTCTTCTACATGTGGCAAGATCATCTTGTCATCTACATCATCATCTTGTGACGATGGATCAAACAACTTCAATTGTTCGGCATTAATAACCGAGCAAATTCCTAGTTAAGGTGGTAAATCAAGACTAAAGGCGTTGTTACCAATCTGACAGAAAATATAAAACGATCCACATCTCAATGGCTTCAACTTCTTACCTTCATCATACGATCGCTCCTTATCTAACTTCAACCGTACCATGGTCATCTTGTTCTTCTAACGTATTCCAACTTTCGAGTAACTCACCAAGTTGTTTTTAAAGAGATCCAGTGAAGACCATAAACCACGGGAATCTTCCCTAAAAGAAACGAACCTTGCTCTGATACCTACTTGATACATATTGATCTCTGTACCTTGGTGACTATTATTATAGAGGCGGAATTCAGAATAATAATAGACGAAAGCTAGAAACAGAACACGAGTAGTAATTCGAAGAAATATATCTTCTCTAGATTATGAACAAGAAAACTATTACAATTCTCTCTTTGTTACGCTCACAATCTCTCTAGGTAAATAACCTTAAACTGTTTGCTAAGCTTGATTTTACAATAATAATTGCCTCACAAAGTTATCTCTAGGAGATTTGTTTCACAAACCTTCTTTCTTGATCTAGGTGTGTCTGTATCACAAACCATACTCTAGATGTCTTAGCTATGATCTAAACATCTCTATTTATAGCTTTAAAGGTTTCCAAAACCTCTTAGGAATCTATTTTCTTATCTGAGAATAATACCTTTTCTATGTATATTTCTTTATCTAGGAATAATTCCCTTTCTAGAAAGAATTCCTTGTCTAGGTATATTTCCTTATATAGGAATATTACCTTATCTAGGAAGTATTTCCTCATTTAGGAATACTTCCTTACTTTGGTTTGGTTTTCCAAACCTTCTAGGAATATTTTCCTTCTGTAGGAATACCGCCTAAATCGGTAATCCCTCATAAATTATAATTCTATCCTCAATCCGTCTTGAGGATCACTAGTTCCCGGAGAGATAAGATACACATATATCAGAAGAAGTGATCCAAACAGCTCTTGATAATTGGGAGAAAGCTCATGGTAAACCTTTTCATTACGCAGCGTGTTTTAGAATTCTAAAATATGGTCCATCTCAAGCACATATGTATTGTACTCGAATTCCTCTCATAGTCTTTATAATGGAAGAAGATGTTACTCTTGTTCGATATTGGTTACATCGTTGTGGATGGGGAAAAACAATTTGCTGGTTTTCACGGGATTGAGGAGACGACCGTACAGAGGAGACTCCTTGAACCGAGCGAAATGTTCAACCTCACACAAATGCACTGCAAGAATGGAGTGCTTTGAATTCAAGAGATCAATCTGTAGTACTCCGGCCTAAACCAAGACAATGGCCATTCCAGAGTAAATTCGGTCACAAGAGAGGATAGTTTGATCTGGAGGAGGGAAGCTGAGAAATGTGTGGAGTCAATGGTAATCAAAGATTGTGGGTGTGTTACGTATTCCGAATAAGATAAGTTACAAATGATTGAAGTTGCTCAGTTGAGAGTAATTTTTCAATTGATGAGGTGTTGATCTCGTGTTGTCTGTGAGACGTGAGATTCTTGTATATTCAATCATGATTTCAGAGACTTATTTATATTGCTGGAATTGTAGACACCATGATCCCATGAAGTGTTACAGTTGATGGAATCAAAGAGTGGGGAAATGGAAAATCGTTTTTGAAACCAGTTGCTCATCGTGCGGAGACTTGGTTGATTTTCCATCCACTACTTTGTTAACTCCTTCAACTGATTGCACGACTTGCTCACATTCCATCGTGTGTATGAACGCACGTGCCGTAGATCGCCAGACCAAAACCCTAGTTGATATCCCCCCAAGTGACACGATTGATGTCTCGTGAACGTGGAGTCTGCAGGGAAGACGTGTATTTAGTCAGTTGCTGACTTCATGGGACGATGAGCCCATGTATTTGCTGAGTTGAACATGATTCTGCAAAATGTTCTGAAACTCGTGAATTGAACGTGTCCGTTGAGACATAGGTGTAATTCTCACGTTGAGGTGAGCAAGAATTTCTCATTTGATGAATTGTTGATAGTTGAACCAATATTCCTTGGTTTGAGCAAATATTGCTCATCTGAGCAAGTGTTGCTCGTCTGATGAATTATTGGTAGCGTGACCAAAATAAAACATTAATTAGTATACTGGTAGTTGAACCGAGCATCATAAGTAAGAATACTGATCATGAGATCGTCGTAAAGTTATTAGTGTTCGAGGCGGGAATTATGATCCTTGGACTCAGAAACCCTAATTTGATCAATTGATGACCAATTGGTGGTTTATTTGAGAATTAACCATAAAATGAAGGAGGACCGGCTACATGAGACCGTGGTTCGATTATGTAGCGTCCATATGCTCGCGAGAGCAAAATACCAAGATCTCTTGAAGAGTTGATGATTTGTCGATGAAAGAATGATTAAATGCTGGTTTAATCATTTATTCGAAAAATGCTCGTCCGAGCCTTAGGTGATAAAACCTAATTAATTATTAAGAGGTGAGGGACCAACCAAGGGGTCATGAAACCGGTCCTGAGTGGTCACGGGATCGACTGACGATCACTCCATGAAATTCCAAAATTATTCGAAAGAGTTTTGGACCCAATACGTGCAATTGCGAAAATTAGGTCAAATCATGAAAATACGTGGGACCGGCTCCTTGCAAGCAAAAGAGCCAACCTTGGTCGCTCAAGGTAAGATGCTCACGTCCTCAGGGTTTCCGTGCTTCAATCCTGAGAATTTTGATATTTTCTGGCGTGCATTTGAGCATCCATTCGAGAAAATATGACAAAATTTGGGTTTTGCAGAAACTGAGAAAACCTATGAGATGAAGGAAAATAATTATAAAATAAAGGAATGATGAGGCGTGGGGGCCCTGAGGCCAAGGCATGGCCGGCCGGACAGTGACCACGGTCTCGTGGTGCCTTTTCCTAATTTTATATTATTTTTCACGAATTTATGAAAATATCATGAATTTAGGGATTTTGTTGAAGTCAAGGAGTTTCCTTGAAGTGAAGGAGTTTTCATGAGATCAATGAAATAAATAATATTAATAATAATAAAATAAGGGCGTGTGGGACCGGCTTGAGCATGGTCGGCCGGCTGGGCCCGGTCCCGTGAGCTTTCCCTAATTTTATGTATTAATTCACGATTTGAAGGAATTTCCATAATTTTAAGGGAACACCATGGGATCACGAAATTTCATGAGTTCAAGGAACATAAAATATAATAATAATAAAATAAGGGGCGTGTGGGACCGGCTAGGGCATGGCCGGCCGGCTGGGGCCCGGTCCCACGTGTTTTCCCTAATTTTATGTTATATTTTTCATGGGTTTATGAAAACACCATGAGATGAAGGAGTTTTCATAATTTGAGAGAAATACCATGAAATCAAGGAATTTCATGGGACCAAGGAAAACTTAAAAATAAATAATAATAAAATAAGGGGCGTGTGGGACCGGCTAGGCATGGCCGAGGCTAGGGCCCGGTCCCACGGTTCCCCAATTTTATTTATTATCTTTCATGGATTTGTGAAAATACCATGAGATCAAGGAGTTTTCATGAGTTTAGGAAAATAATAATAAAATAATGAGGAACCATGGGGTGTGGGGCCGGCCGGGATCAAGGCATGGACGGTTGGCCAATGATCACGGCCCCACAATATTTTTCTCAATTTTATATTATTTCCTTCGTGCGAAGGAAGCACCATGAAACTGAGGAGTTTCCTCAAAACGAAGGATATTTGTTCAAATGAAAGGATTTTCATAAGATCAAGGAAAATAATAAAAAATATGACAAAAATATAAAACTGGCGTGGGATTGACCACGGCACGGCCGTCCAGTCAGTGGGCCCATTCCCCCAGCGCCTTGGTCAATATTTTAATTATTTATTATTTTTCCTTCCTATTTTGTATAGGTTCATCGTTTCGTCGTATTCTGAAATACTCGTTCATGCGGTGATTGTTAGTGCATCATCATTGAGTACACTTGCACCTTTTGAGCCGGGGCTTACTCAGAGGTAACTCAGACGCCCGTGCGTTGAATATTTATTACTAACCCATGTAATTCTGCTGGGAAGAACCATAAATTGAAGTAACGAAATAATGCGAAAATATTTGAATATTTTTGGAAATTCAGTGGATGAATCCAAGAATTTAAGAATAATTAACTTATGGCTCTATACTAGCAGAGCAAGCTATCTAGGAGCATTAATTATTCTGACATGAGCTTGATGGATCTTCATATCCTTTATATAGCCAGGGAAAACTTGTTGTTTATATCCTGAAGACGTTATCGCTCTATACTAGCAGAGCAAGCTGTCTAGGAGCCGTCAATCTCGTGATTCTATATAGAAATAATTACTGAAGTGTTCAGTATTCATGAGGTATGTCGTTGTCCAGCCGAGAGACTACATATCTGCATGTACTCCGAGAGAAAGTATTCTCAGCCAGAGGATTCGATGAGAGACCCGTGTATCAATACTCACATCTGATTGCTGGATCAGGAGTTCGTATAATTATGGGTTTACCATTTTAGCCTTTGTCGAAAATCCACCATCTACATTAAGTCCCCTGCTTAGTGAGGAAAGCCGTTTTCCTCAGTTAACATTGAATGGTGATTTTTTGGTCATAAACAATATAAGTAATTGAACTTAGTCGTAAGTTAAGACGTTACCGGATTTTGATAGTACGAGCAAACCATGACTTGAATGAAGATCCCAGTGGCATGATAAAGCATCGTTTGACGAACATAAATTGGTGTTGAACCGCTGATTTGGATGACGGGACCTTGGTCGTTTAGGATTCGCGGGCCGGGCTCAATAAGGAAATCCTTGTTTTAGGAATAAACGCTCGTTTGTTCGTTAGTATAAGGAACAAACAAAATAGACTTGAGTCTAATGATATAAAATTTTGTCTATGAGCTATCACGAAAACCAAAATTTTATCTTTGCGAGATTTCACAAAAAATGGAATAAACTCTCGTTCCAGAGGTGAATGCTCAGACGAGAGAAAAGTTTTTTTTTTGAAAAGACGTGCGTCTGTGATATATGAGCGTTCACGGAAAATTTTATTTTCGATATGTGAGCGTTCACAAATTTTTGAAAATATGCTCTCGCTTCAGAGACAGATGCTCGTGCGAGGGAGCAAAAATATATAGATATATTTTCCAAATTTACGTGAGTTTCACGTTAAATATTTATATAGTTTGTAAAATCATGTTTTGACTTTGAACAACTGTTGAATGTAGACCATTATACATGGTAAAATAATGTTTATATGTGAGTTTTCACAATCGTAGAATGGACGTCTGTCCAGATTTTGAGAAACCAGTGAATGTTCACATTGTAAAATTTATGTGGGTTGTTCATGGTTTTATGAAAATCATGTCAGAATTTTGCTCGTCTTAGCAGGTTTGAAGGAATGAGCAAGATTTTAAGTATTAACTCATGTACTGTTAGTGGAATCGTAAACAGGTAAGAGTTGAAAGTTACCATTTTTGCAAACGCTGATGTGAGCATCTTTATTCCATGATTCGTTGTTTTGTTGAATCCTGCGCTTTGACTGATGCGCAGAATGTTATGCATCTGTCACAACCACTTTGCAAGAATGACTGACTCCCATGATGACACTTTCAAAGACGATGTTTCCAGGGATGACATCTCCGCGGGTGCAACTTCAAGAAATGATACTTCTGGGACCTCTGAGTGATGATGAGAGATCTTTCATACTGAGTTGTATTCCTGGTTATTTCATCAACTATACCACAGGATTATCGTGTAGTGAGGTTTCAGATCAATGTAGACTCCTCGGAAATGGAAGAAAGTCTTCGGGGCGGAGCACCCAGAAGTAAGGACTACATGGTGTTAGCAAATGACGTGCAGCCCCCAGCCGTTTCTTTGATGAGTTGTTAGCGCTCCTTGTGTCATGACTTTTTCCTGCCCGTGCAATTAGGATCACGAGACCAAGGTTTTGTTATTTCTTTTCAGACCTTTTCTCCATCGATTGACGGTCTTCAACTTGTTCTCAGGCGAACAATTCAAGAATCCAGTACTGATGAAGAAGTCGATGTAAATATCTCTTTCGTGCAGGTGATCGCGGCATCTCCTTGAATGAATAATAATAATTTTTGTTGATGAATCCAGGAAGAAACCATTGTAGATAAGAAGCATTTTGATGAAGCACACTCTTCTTTGGGACATGAGAATATGGAGAATTTTCGAAATCCCGAACCGAATGGAGATAGCGGTGTTGTCAACGGAGATTCTGGCATTGTCGAGGCTTCAAATGATTTAGAGACTCCCTTACTAAGTATATCTCCTGTAATTTATTCAAAGAAGTATGCTATCGCTGATTAGTGAATGAATGAATGAAAATCCATGTGAATTTATGGATAACTTTGCTGAAATACGTCACCAGAAAATTTGAGACTTCAGATTTTACTAGAAACGCTGTAGAATCCTCGTACGAAGTCAGATTTTCTCGGTTTTCATATGTATCTTCAAGCCCAGGAAATTTCCAAGCTTTTTCAAAGAAGATCTTTGAAGTTTGAGCATGTTTAGGGCCTGAAAAAGGCGAAATAGTGAACTTCCAGGAGACCTTCAGAACTTTTCCAGATTGCATGTTGTCCGATGTTTTGGCCACATCTGTTAGATCGTTCATCCGATTGCTATGAAATTTTGGTATGTTGTAGTCAACATTCATACGAAGAGAATGGTATATGACCCAACCTTAAATTCCTTACAAATTTCTCCCGGTTCTCCGTTTAATTCAGGGAAGTGTAAAATCTCTTCAGCGGAGCTTGTTTGAAAACGTGTTTCATGACTTCTACACTATTTGCGCATGTCTTGGGTGCATAATAAGGAACTTAGATGATGTTAGTTCACTTAAATTATTAATTTTATGGTTGTGTTGGGTTTCCACGCTTGAATCATTCTAATCCCATGTAATCTTCACATTAGGTGCCAAATGCTGAAGTTGGGAATAATGGATCCAACAATGATGACTTGAGCAACCATGGAGCCGTTGATAATGAGATCTCCATCCCTGTACATCAAGGTCATGGAAAGCTTGTTGTTGATGCCGTGGAGGTGACTGAAACTCCAATTTTACGTGAGATGGTGGAACCCGAATCCAGAATGGAAGAAGCTGCTTCAACCGAAGTTGTTCCTATGATTGCTGACGCTGCTCCAGCAACTGATAACCGGATAATAGTGCATGTGTATCCCAATGCATGGAATGCTTTTACTCCTCCATTTGGTGAGATACTCCCATATCGCAGGTTTGTCGGTGGAATTAGAGTTCCCATTAGATATGCTGCTATGTGCAAGAAACCGTGGAAGATGTATGGGCACATCGTCGTTACCAAGGATCCAGAGCATAGTTATTTCTTGACGAGGCAATTAGAAGCCATCTTGCATGTTATAAATGATATCCGCATCACAGCTGGAAATACTGTCACCCGGGATGTACTCTTTGATTGGGAGTACAACTTGAAGAAAGCTGAAGAACTTGGCTTCAATCCGAAATGGCTTCGTCAAAAGATTGATACTATCAGGAAAGCAGTGGAAGGTGACACTCCTTTCACCACCAGTGATGCCGTGTTGAAGAAGATGGATGAAGTTGCTGCTGACCAAGAAGCTGGAGGCGGAGAAAGCTGCTTTGCAAGTCTTGGAGGATGCAGAAAAGCAGAAATCTTATTTTGCTGACTTTCTTCAGTTTTCTTTCCATGATATCTTGAACCTTGGACTTCTGAGAGATGTGAGGTTTTATTCTGGTCTTGATTTCTTGGTTGGTTTTGGATTGTGAAATCGATCGTCTTGACCAGTGGACCGTCAATCCCCAGTATTTTGTTGAATCTCTTTCTTTCGTTTCCCTTCTTCTGGCAGGACCTAAATAGAGGATCCGGGTAGAAAAATTGATGTAAAGACCCAGGTAGTCGAAGTTGGAGGTACCTTGATGAAGGACTTAGCAAAAAGACCTGGTGGACACCGATCGACTGTGGAAGTCACGAATCCCGTCTAAGAATTGTTGCTTGCATGTTGTACGCTCTAGAAGCTGTAGGGACCTCATACAAGGTCGGAATTCGATGCTTGACCCCAACTTTAGAAGTTAAGAGGCTGAGTTATCACATGAGAAAAGAATCACTCAATTTGAAGTTGTCAAGGTCATCCAACGAAGCGTGCGCATTTGCAATTTGTAATCCCGTACAAATTTTTCAGATTCCGTAGACCTGGCCATATCTTTCATCTCGTATGTCCGATTGATGCGCCCTTTTGGTATGTTGTAGAAGAAACATAGAAGAACATCTTTTATTGAGGAAGTATTGTCCCATTCCTCACCCATTGGTACGTTTCTGTAAACCCATGGCCTGAAGTGTGTTGTATCTCATTTGTAGAGGTGATGAGAACATCTTGTAGAAGACTTTGGATTATGCCCACCAGTCGTGCCGGATTTGGGAAGACTTTCACGTGAGCATGTTATCAGGTCTACACATCTTGATATGAATCATTGGTTCTTAGAGGAGTCCGCTTCATGTGTAACACTTCAGAGAATGATTAGTTGATGAAGCCCTGAGGATGTTGCTCCTGAGACCGTTGTTGGTGCTGAGACCATGATTACGCTCCAGAGATCCTTTTCGATGCTGAGATCATGGATGGTGTTCCTCTAGAGATTATTGTTGATGTTGATACCATGGTTGAAGTTGCTCCAAAGACCGAAAAGGCTAGAACCATGATTATAGATATAATCTTTGATACTTCATCCAGTGAGCCTTTTACATTCACGAACTAGTTGATGAGTTGGGTGTCCGTAAGATGAATGTGTACTGAGACAACCTGAATGCTCCTGAAAGCATAATTTTACCACAAACTGGCTTTGTCAGTGAGTCGACATTATTGCGGTAGATGGCATCAAGAGTTTTCATACTGTGATTGGTGAAGAGAGAAGTTCATCAATCATGCAGGGGCTTGTGATGTAGCGAAAACCCGTTGATGAAGTTTCACGGAATCACCTCAGGTTGACCAGTGTATATTGAAGGAGTTAGTGCCATCCATGATGTTGCAAATGCTTCAGAAGTCTTATCATGGGATAATGAAGACTTATCGTTTAGTTACACTTTGATCGTGCTGGTGTTGAATCAATGTGTCATCGTCGAGATATTTGTGCTAAAGGTGTACTCTTTGATTGGGAGTACAATTTGATTGCTTTTTTAGATGCTTGAGCGTTGAAGCGCATATTCCTTAAGCATCGAATGTTTTAGGGGTTTGATCGTCTCGGCCCTGGAGTATCTTCTGTTGATTCAACATCCCTTTTGTTGCAGTAGTGGGATTCGACACTTGTGCAGACATCAGAGCTTTCTGATTTTGTGGAGCACATGGACTTGCAGGAGAAATGCCCAAATTATTCTTTGCCATGTTTGGACGTCAGTAATGAATATTTCAGTGCTTGATTCGGAGAAACATCAGATTCAACCACTTGGTAAAATATGGTGAAGCTACCATTCATAACGTCTTGTAGAGTTGCTAGCATAATTAAGTCCCCATGCTAGGATATCATGTGGAGAAATAAATGACATAAACATGGAATGAGACTTGACTAAGCGCGGAACCTCTTGATGAATGTCTATGCATATTTTGCAGGTTCTTGCTTCAACCTCGTCGAAATTACTCAAAGTACTTTGATGATGGAATGTACATCAAATCCTATGGATTAGAACTTTCTTCGTTGGAGAGATGTGTAACCAAAGGCCCTTTGTAAGTACTCATCTTTTCAGCATGGATCCACGCTCGTCTGAAGGACATGTCATATCCTGGATCTTCTTGATTGATTATGTGAAACTTGGTTTCTGTCCAGGTTGAACTTATGTTCACTTTGAGAGTGATGTAGTCATAAGTATTTCCGAGCGCTCCTTCAAGGTCTCTGATTGAGATGGAGCATGAGTATCTTCATGTCGAGTGATGCATGTGGATCCGATGGTTTTCAGTGGAATATTATTGATGGAGGTGTCAGCATCGATCAACGTTCTTCCAAATTCGTTTCTTCTGAGATTGACTGTGGTAAGCAGTCCCCAGTCGTACATATCTTGGTCTGTGGCTGGAGGCTCAAGAAGTATTTTCGGAATGCACTTCTTGACACGATGTGGTTCAGTACTGTGTACATGTCTCCCCTTTGTGCCTTCGACAGATAACGCAATTCATGTTCAACCAAGGATGGAACTGCCTCTTTGATGGGTTGTTCATAGAGTGTAAAGGTTATGATTGGGATAGGATTCTTGTGTACTCTTTCAGTCCCTAGTTGAAACTATTGTGGATTAACATTCTCTTTGAAAATGTGCTTCAAAACTCCGCAGTCGCTTGTGGGATGATTGACGTACTTGTGGAAGCAGCAGTAACGAGGATTTTCCATGTCTTCTTCAGTTGGTTCTTTCTTGACATATGGCAACTTGATTGCACCATCTTGGACCCAGGCATTCAGGATTTTGATCACCTCTTCAATGAAAAAGGAAAGTCAGGTGCTTCTTGATCAGAAACTCTTGTGCGTTGGTCAGAGGCTTGTGCATCTTGGTTATCCTTCCTTTGTGCTTTTGAAGGAGCTTAGGTATGCTTGCGCGGAGGTTTGGTTTTTCGTTTTCTTCCTTCTGCAACAGTGTTTGTGGAAGGATGGAGGTTTTACTGCTTCTTGATCAGACGTCTGCTACCTCGAGTGTCTCGCGGTTCTTCAGCCTTTGTAGCTTTTGTTCTTTCTAGTAAAGCGGGAGCAGTAGTTGCCGATCTCTTCGCTGCTTCATGAAGCTCTGAGAAGGTATGGAAACGAAGATTTTCCAATAAAGCTCTGTAGACCGGGATCATGCCGTTGATACACAAGTCTACCATTTGCTGCTCCGTGACGTTTGGATCATGACAGTCCAGGGCCTGGACTCTGAATATTTTCACGTAGTCATTGGGATGTTCATTGTTTCTCTGAAACATTCTTCCAAGATAGGAGAGAGTAATTAGCTCTGACAGAAATAAGTAGTTTCTGCAGAAGGCATTAATCATTTCTCCCCAATTGTTGATAGTTCCTGATGCGATGTTGTTGTACCAGGTGTATGCCCTGCCTTTCAAGGATTTTGAAAATTGTTTGAGGAGAACAACATGGTTATGCTCATGTTCGCCCAAGGCTTCCAGGAACCGAGAAACATGTTCCCGAGCATTGCCTGTTCCGTCATACAAAGTGAAGGTTGGAGAGGTATAACCTTTTGGAAGAGGAATTTTTTGCGTAGCAGAAGGGTACGGAGGCTGGCGACGATGGACATGTGGGGTTTTGTCTTTTCCAAGGTTCTCCAGAAGGCGTTCCAAATCCTCCCGAGTGATGAAGTTTGATGACTCCTTCGCCGATGGATCGTCTGCAGCTTTGCGGACTTCATCATCATCTACTGTATGAATCAGAATTACCTCAGGATCAGCGTCTGAGGATTTTTCCTTCTCTTTTCCTTTTCCTTGGGTCTTCCCTGACATTGTATCAGTGAGAGCCTTCAGATGATTAATAGCTTCTTCTGTGATGTAGCCATATCGGTTTGATTTTTTGCAAGAGTCTCTTGCATTTTGATGAGATCCTCAATGGTAGGTGGTGGATTTCCTCCGACTTCCTCAGGGTGTCGGCCGAACAAAGGATGACCCTCCGTGTTGAGGTGAGGAGGAGTAACACAACCACCGTCAGTGATAGAGACCGAAATCGTTTCCGGGATATCCTCGTTGTCGTTGTTGTTGTTGTTGCTAGTGCTAGCGCCGTTTCCGTTGGAACCTGTGACTAACCCAGACCTAAGACCGCCCATCTTGTGAAATTGTGAGATTGCAATGGAGAGAATGATCTCCCACTGTGGTCGCCGATCTGTGGATGAGGCAAAACGATTTACTGGTTTTCACGGGATTGAGGAGACGAACGTACGGAGGAGACTCCTTGAACCGAGCGAAATGTTCAACCTCACACAGATGCACTGCAAGAAGGAAGTGTTTTCTAATGCTACGATATTACCATTTTCCAAGACAATGGCCGTTCCAGAGTAAATTCGGTCACAAGAGAGGATAGGTTGATCTGGAGGAGGGAAGTTGAGAAATGTGTGGAATCAATGGTAATCAAAGATTGTGGGTGTGTTACGTATTCCGAATAAGATAAGTTATGAATGATTGAAGTTGCTCAGTTGAGAGTAATTTCTCAATTAATGAGGTGTTCATCTCGTGTTGTCTGTGAGACGTGAGATTCTTGTATATTCAATCATGATTTCAGAGACTTATTTATATTGATGGAATTGTAGACACCATGATCCCATGAAGTGTGACAGTTGATGGAATCAAAGAGTGGAGAAATGGAAATCGTGTTTGAAACCAGTTTCTCATCGTGCGGAGATTTGGTCGATTTTCCATCCACTACTTTGTTAACTCCTTCAACTGATTGCACGACTTGCTCACATTCCATCGTGTGTATGAACACACGTGTCGTAGACCGCCAGACCAAAACCCTAGTTGATATCCCCCCAAAGTGACACGATTGATGTCTCGTGAACATGGAGTCTGCAGGGTGACTTGCTCACGATTGTGTATTTAGTCAGTTGCTGACTTCATGGGACGATGAGCCCATGTATTTGCTGAGTTGAACATGATTCTACAAAATGTTCTGAAACTCATGAATTGAACGTGTCCGTTGAGACATAGGTGTAATTCTCACGTTGAGGTGAGCAAGTATTGCTCATTTGATGAATTGTTGATAGTTGAACCAATATTCCTTGGTTTGAGCAAATATTGCTCATCTGAGCAAGTGTTGCTCGTCTGATGAATTATTGGTAGCGTGACCAAAATAAAACATTAATTAGTATACTGATAGTTGAACCGAGCATAATAAATAAGAATACTGATCATGAGATCGTCGTAAAGTTATTAGTGTTCGAGTCGGGAATTATGATCATTGGACTCAGAAACCCTAATTTGATCAATTGATGACCAATTGATGGTTTATTTGAGAATTAACCATGGAATGAAGGAGGACCGGCTACATGAGACCGTGGGTCAATTATGTAGCGTCTATATGCTCGCGTGAGCAAAATACTAAGATCTCTTGAAGAGTTGGTGATTTGTCGATGAAAGAATGATTAAATGCTGGTTTAATCATTTATTCGAAAAATGCTCGTCCGAGCCTTAGGTGATAAAACCGAATTAATTATTAAGAGGTGAGGGACCGACCAAAGGGTCATGAAACCGGCCCTGGGTGGTCACGGGATCGACTGACGATCACTCCATGAAATTCCAAAATTATTCGGAAGAGTTTTGGACCCAATACGTGCAATTGCGCAAATTAGGTCAAATCATGAAAATGCGTGGGACCGGTTCCTTGCAAGCCAAAGAGCCAAGCTTGGTCGGTCAAGGTAAGATGCTCACGTCCCCAGGGTGTCCGTGCCTCAATCCTGAGAATTTTGATATTTTCTGGCGTGCATTTGAGCATCCATTCGAGAAAATATGACAAAATTATGGTTTTGCAGAAACTGAGAAAACCCATGAGATGAAGGAAAATAATTATAAAATAAAGGAATTATGAGGCGTGGGACCGCTGAGGCCAAGGCATGGCCGGACGAACAGTGACCACGGTCCCGTGGTGCCTTTTTCTAATTTTATATTATTTTTCATGAATTTATGAAAATATCATGAATTTAGGGATTTTGTTGAAGTCAAGGAGTTTCCTTGAAGTGAAGGAGTTTTCATGAGATCAATGAAATAAATAATATTAATAATAATAAAATAAGGGCGTGTGGGACCGGCTTGAGCATGGTCGGCCGGCTGGGCCCGGTCCCTGAGCTTTCCCTAATTTTATGTATTATTTCACGATTTGAAGTAATTTCCATAATTTTAAGAAAACACCATGGGATCACGAAATTTCATGAGTTCAAGGAACATAAAATATAATAATAATAAAATAAGGAGCGTGTGGGACCGGCTAGGGCATGGCCGGCTGGCTGGGGCCTGGTCCCACGTGTTTTCCCTAATTTTATGTTATATTTTTCATGGGTTTATGAAAACACCATGAGATGAAGGAGTTTTCATAATTTGAGAGAAATACCATGAAATCAAGGAATTTCATGGGACCAAGGAAAACTTAAAAATAAATAATAATAAAATAAGGAGCGTGTGGGACCGGCTAGGACATGACCGGCCGGCTAGGGCCCGGTCCCACGGTTTCCCCAATTTTATGTATTATTTTTCATGGATTTATGAAAATACCATGAGATCAAGGAGTTTTCATGAGTTTAGGGAAATAATAATAAAATAATGAGGAACCATGAGGTGTGGGGCCGCCCGGGATCAAGGCATGGCCGGTTGGCCAATGATCACGGTCCCACAATATTTTTTCCAATTTTATATTATTTCATTCGTGCGAAGGAAGCACCATGAAACTGAGGAGTTTCCTCAAAACGAAGGATATTTGTTCAAATGAAAGGATTTTCATAAGATCAAGGAAAATAATAAAAAATATGACAAAAATATAAAACTGGAGTGGGATTGACCGGGCACGGCTGGCCAGTCAGTGGGCCCATTCCCCCAGCGCCTTGGTCAATATTTTAATTATTTATTATTTTTCCTTCCTATTTTGTATAGGTTCATCGTTTCGTCGTATTTTGAAATACTCGTTCGTGCGGTGATTGTTAGTGCATCATCATTGAGTACACTTGCACCTTTTGAGCCGGGGCTTACTCAGAGGTAACTCAGACGCCCATGCGTTGAATATTTATTACTAACCCATGGAATTATGCTGGGAAGAACCATAAATTAAAGTAACGAAATAATGCGAAAATATTTGAATATTTTCGGAAATTCAGTGGATGAATCCAAGAATTTAGGAATAATTAACTTATGGCTCTATACTAGCAGAGCAAGCTGTCTAGGAGCATTAATTATTCTGACATGAGCTTGCTGGAGCTTCATATCCTTTATATAGTCAGGGAAAAATCGTTGTTTGTATCCTGAAGACGTTATCACTCTATACTAGCAGAGCAAGCTGTCTAGGAGCCTTCAATCTCGTGATTCTATATAGAAATAATTACTGAAGTGTTCAGTATTCATGAGATATGTCGTTGTCCAGCTGAGAGACTACATATATGCATGTACTCCGAGAGAAAGTATTCCCAGTCAGAGGATTCGATGAGAGACCCGTGTCTCAATACTCACATCTGATTGCTGGATCAGGAGTTCGTATAATTATGGGTTTACGATTTTAGCCTTTGTCGAACGATTTTAGCCTTTGTCGAAAATCCACCATCTACAATCGTATGATGAGACCAATGAACAGTGACTATTTCTGGGAAAGAGTATTGGGACATTTTGTAGCATCGCGGAACGAAACCATAAGAAACAATAAGAGCTTAGAACTAAGAATTGCATTCATCACTAAGGAAGTCAAACATTATACGGAAGTTTTGTGGATGGTTCACCGTAGCTCTTGATTATCCAGCGAAGAACTGGTGAGTATCTTACCTCTGTCCTGATGGACTCAACTGCATCATAAATATATGAACTTGTTGTTTATCTGTTTTACAGAAAACCATCGCTCAGCCAAGTTTACTGAACAAAACGGAAGAGAGTTTAAGCATTTTGAATGCTATGAACTATACAGAGAGAATGTCGCTGAATTTGATGTAGTTTGATGTTTTTATTGTGGTTTATTAAGATGTACTTTGATATTATTTGCAAGTTCAAATTGTAATAAATTTCGCTTAATCTAAAGTGGAAATCTATTTTAAAATCTAAATATATCCATTCATTGATATTACTGCCATTCTTTTATAAGATATAAACTTAGACAATAATATAAGTATTAAACAACTTCAATAAAAATCAAGTACAAGTTTTGGCCTCCTGTTTATCTTCATTTGACGTATCTTCCATTCAACGCGCTCTTTGACAGCTTCGCCTTTGTTTTTGAATTTTTTGTTTTTAACTTTCAAAACTGAAGCTCTTCTTTACCTTTTAGCGGAAAACTTTCTTGGAGCAACTTCAAAAACCTGCACTTCCCTCTTACAATTTTCAATCTTTTTAAAACTCCCACATATCTTAGAAACAGCAGCTTCAAGTTTTGCATCGCAAAAAAGTGTGATCGCCTTTTCAGCCATTTCACCAACAGTAAACTAAAAAATTGAAATAGATTTTAGAAGAGAAAATTCAAGAGAAGTGAATTTTGGGGTGAGTGAATTGTTTGAAGATGATGGTAATTTATAGAGGTAAAAAGTGAATTTTGAATTTTAAAAAAACTACCCGTTGGCATTTTTGCTACAAACGCCAGCGTTCTATGTTCGAGCGCCGCGTTTATGCTATGAATGCCAGCGCTTGTGCTTCCAATGCCGGCGGTTTTTCTGCCAACGCCAGCGTTTGTCTCGAGTTTGGGCGCTTGATAATCAACCGCCCATTGCTTTATCATAGTGGAAAAACCTGTTTGGCCATCCACCTGGCTCAACAAAAATTTTCATTTGAATATTACCACAGGAAAAACTAACTTGGAGGGAAAATGAATATTTTAAGCCAGTCCCCTCAGGTCTCCGAAAGTCCACCACAACAATATGAAATCCGACTGGTCACCCGCCAAAACAGTTTCCTAAAAGTTATCAGACAAAATTACCCGCGCAAAAATTAAAAACCAATTGAATTTTTTAAATTTGGTTCTTCTCTCCCTCCATTGAATATTTCAGATCTGCTTCCAAATACCTGCTGTAATATAATTGAAATCCAATCCTTGTCAAATTTCAGTTCCCTTCCTAACAAAAACCATGAAAGAAAATAAAAAATTGGATCTTTCCCTCCAAATCTACACAAACCCAATTCTTCAAATACCTCCCTCTCTTCTTCAGTCTCTCATCTCACTCTCTTCGAATCTCTCAATCTTACAGAAATGGAGTCCGACTCTCATAATGAACACAGTAACAAAGAAAATCTCATCCCAGCCACATTTGTTTCTTCGAAGCAAACAAACCCAAGTACTAAAATCTCAAAATCTTCAATCAATATCAAAAAGAGAAACAGAAAACCTCTTGAAGATATCACAAATCTCTTCCATCCATCGAATACTCAATCTAGTTATATTATTTGCTCAACAAAAACTCCAAATCTGAAGAAGAGATTAAGAGTTGTTACTGTAGGTGATTCGAATCAGAAAGCTCGTTTCAGATCCATGAGAAAGGATTTCAGATAGTGTGTTTCTCTTTATGTGATACTTTCGCATCAATCATACTAATTGATGGAAGCAATCTACTGGATTATTGAAGATAGAATTATTTTGATATGACCCAGATTGGGATTTTAAAGATTGATTTTATGTTTTAAAATCAGTATATTACCTTCTTTTTTTTGAATTGATTACGTATACAATTGAAAAAAATAAATGAAAATCAACAATTCATGTAGTTTTACTTCAGCGCATGAAAGGGAAATTGCCTGTTCTTGAATATCGCAATGGATTTATCAACGGTATTTCTGTGTTATCGTAGAGCTTCATAATTCAGTTCTTCTGATTTGTGGGACAAAATTTCATTTTGCAAAATGATAGAGATGGTTCTACCTAGCCAGGTAATCATTCTAATATTGGCAGCAAGGAAACTGAGTCATAAAGATTAAGAAATATTTTTGCTAGCCATCTATTTATGTTCTCAATCATAATATGGTAATGGTAATAATCACAAAGATCTCATGATCTGTATATATTTCTGGGATTCTTATAATCCAACATGAAGATCTTGATGTAATTTCAAGTGGGCTGTACAAAACTCTACCAAAAAGGAATAGACTCGGCTTGCGAGGTTGGGAATGAGCCAAGAGCCTTGTGCTCAGCTAGCTGTTGGACGCGTACAAGCACAATTTTATGTCACAGCCAATATGCTCCTCTGAGAAATAAGCTTCGACGTTTAGGTAAAAGGAAGTCTTCTAATTACAAATAAGCGCCAGTAGAATGCATCAGACAAAATTGTAGCCGAACTAGTCCCTGTAGTTCTGCTAAATCACATAATTTCAGAGTCCAAATCCTTCTCATATAACTCTTGGAGTTTTGGATCATGTTCATGTTGGAGTATGTGGCTCGATAAACACCACATATGTATAGTTAGGATAGTCCCACATGGAATAAGAGGAGTACATGTGGCGCTTAATAAGCTTGGGCATCTCCTTACATAGCACCGAGGCCTTTTAGATTAAAACCCCACACCTGCTGCAACAGGTGGTCAAGTGGGGACAGTATCGGTGCTATGTGGTCGGGCCCAGAGGTAGGGTCCAGCAGTCCGTGAAGATCCTAACAACTGGTATCAGAGCTCGGGTTAGAGCTTTAGGGTTTATCGTAGTACGATTGGAGTGGGAGTTATGGATGATAATAACGAAAGTACGGTAGCTAGGGTTAAAGTTTTTAATGGGAAGAACTTTGCGTTTTGGAAGTCTTAGATGGAAGACTACCTATATGAGAAAGACCTTGCTGATCCATTGGGTGGAGTTGTGAAAAAGGGAGCACGCAAAGACGATGAATGGACAACTCTTGATCGCAAGTGTGTAGCCGTGATCCGTAGATGTCTAACGGAGGAAGTCTACAATAACGTACAAGAGGAAACTAGTACAAAGGATCTTATGGATAAACTTGAAAAAGTTGTATCAAAAGTCATCAGCCTCGGGGAAGATTATGTTGTGTGAACAATTATTTAATCTGAAGATGCAACAAGGCGAAGCGATTTCAGCACATCTTGGGAAGTTTAAATCGATTATTTCTCAGCTTTCGAAAGTTAGTATCACTTTTGATGATGAAGTTCAAGCTTTACGGTTGTTGTCGTCATTACCAAAGAGTTGGGAGACTGCAAGGACAACCATTAGCAATTCTGCAGGGAGCGAGAAGTTGAAGCTTGATGATGTGCAGCAAAGGTTAATTGCTGAAGAGGAGAGAAGAATAGAACAAGGTTATGTTTCTAGTTCTTCAAACTCGGCTTTAAGTATGCATGAAGAAGATAGAGGCAGAAGTTCAAATAGGAACAACAACAACAAATCCAGATGGAAGTCTAGAGGGAAGTCTAGGGGGAGATCTCAATCTCGACCTAGAGGTGTTGTTGAGTGTTGGGCGTGTAAGAAAGTAGGACACTACAAGCGTGATTGTGCGGAAAACAAAGGTGCTAATAATGGTGGAAACAAAGGTAATCAAGAAGAGGTCAACGTAGTTGCAGCTGCGGAACCGGTGAAGGTCCTTGTTGATAACAAGAAGGTGATTACGGAAGGTTTTCTACCACTCTATGAGGACAAGCAAGATGAGTCTTGGATTATAGACTCGGGAGCTTCTTTCCATGCGACATGTGATAAGAGTATTATGATCTCTTATAAAGAAGGATACTATGGCCAAGTATTCTTAGGTGACGGTGAAGCATGCGACATCATTGGTTTGGGTGATGTGATCTTGAAAGTCAACGGTTCGACATGGAAATTGAAGGATGTACGACACGTTCCAAATTTGAAGAAGAACTTGGTGTCTGTGGGCCAAGTTTGTGATGATGACTGTGAAGTTGTGTTAACGAAACACAATTGGAAAGTAAAGAAAGGGGCTATGGTGTTAGCTCGTGGAGTTAGAGTCGGTACTCTATACCGGACTTCAGATGGAACTACTTTAGCAGTGGCTAGTAGTGGTGAAGACACTAACTTATGGCATAGAAGATTAGGGCACATGAGTGAGAAGAACAAGAAGATTCTATGTTCGGGAGGATATCTACCTAAGGTGAAGTTTGTTGATATGAGTTTTTGTGAAGACTGTGTTCTTGGAAAGCAAAAACGAGTTAGTTTCAGCAGAGGAGGAAGAGACTTGAGAAGTGAAAAACTTGATTTGGTTCACATGGATGTATGGGGACCAATTGATGTTGCATCTCACAGCGGGTTCCAGTATTATGTCACCTTTATTGATGATCACTCAAGGAAGGTGTGGCTTTACTTCATGAAGAATAAGTTCGAGGTGTATGAAGTGTTTAAGAAGTGGAAAGCTTTGGTTGAAACATAAACTGGTCTGAAGTTGAAGTGTCTAAGGTCAGACAACGGTGGTGAGTATGACAAAACAGAATTCTTACAGTTATGTGCTATAAATGGAATTCGTTTGGAGAGGACAGTTCCAAGGACACCAAAGGAGAATGGAGTAGAAGAACATATGAATTGGACGTTGAATGCACGTGCAAGGTGCATGAGGTTGCAGTCTGGTTTGCCCGAGACCTTCTGGGCACATGCAACAGAGACGTCTGCTTATCTAATTAACAGGATACCTAGTAGTCCATTAGATATGAAGATACCAGAGGAGGTTTGGACTGACAAAAAGGTAAATCTTTCCTATTTAAAAGTTTTTGGTTGTGTTGGTTATGTTCATCTTAGTCCCGGTGAGAGATCTAAGATAGGTGCTCAAGCAAAGAAGTGTATATTCCTTGGTTATGGAATTGACGCTTTTGGGTATAAACTTTGGGACTATGAGAGTCACAAATTTATTAGAAGTAGAGATGTCACTTTTAATGAGAATGAGCTGTACAAGGACAGGAATACAACACAAGTTGAAGATGTCAGGTCAAGCAACGTCAATAAGGAGTTGTATATCGATATTGATGATGTTTCTGGAAGAGGTGGTTCTATCTTGAGGGGTTATGTGGATGCAGACTTCGCAGGTGATGTAGATAAAAGGCGAAGTACGACCGGTTATGTTTATACTATAGGGTCAGCTGCAGTGAGTTAGAACTCAAGTTTACAGAAGTTGGTGACATTGTCTACTACGGAAGCAGAGTACGTAGCGGTAACATAATCGAGCAAGGAGATGATTTGGTTACAAGGATTATTAGCTGAGTTGGGCAAGGAACTATTATGTTTAGCGACAGTCAAAGTACTATACATTTAGCCAAGAACTCATCCTATCATGCTAGGACGAAGCATATAGATATCCGTTATCATTTCATTCGGGATCTCTTAGAAGAAGAAGAGTTGAAGCTCGAGAAGACTCTTGGTTCGAAGAATCCAGCGGATATGTTTACCAAGGGAGTTACATCAGACAAGCTAAAGCTCTGCAAGGATTTAGTTGGTCTCTCAGAATGACGATCTGGGAGAGGAGCCGCACTAACAAGGAAGATGTTTTAGCACCGTCAATCCAAAGTTGAAGAATGGAAGACAATCAATAAGTCTTGAAAGTGGGAGTTTGTTAGTTATTGAAGACTAATTAATTATTTCCTAAAGTTAGCCGTGGTTATTTAGGGAAGGGGTTTCCTAAACCGGTTAGAATTCTTGGTGGCCAAGTTTGTAACCTATATAAATAGGTAGTTAGGCCTTTGTAGAATTTGTGCATTGTGTAGAAAACGATTAAGAGATCGGTGAGAGATTTCTTGTATAGCTTTTAAGGCTAAAGCTAGGGTTTCGTCGTGAGAGCATATTTGTGAGGAACAAGAGACAAGGTTATCGTCTCGGGTAATTGTTGCGGTGTAACCAAGGGTTTGCTGGGATTCACACGACGTTGTAATCGTTTTTCCTTCATAGTGGATTTGAGTTGGTGCGGCTCAAAGTGGACGCAGACAATATATACAAGTTGTATGTATTGGTCGAACCACTATAAATCTTGTATCTTGTGAGTTGATTTATCTTTCTCGTATTATTATAGTTGCTTGTGCTTGGTTTACTTATTATTCATCATAATATCTCAAGATCCGTTATTCCGCGGTTGTCAGTGATTCCCTAAGAAAATCCTGACAACTGGTATCAGAGCGTATGGTTGGGGCTACTGTCCGAACGGAGAAGTGGTTGTGTATGTCACCCGGTTTAGGGCGCAAGTGGAGTCAAACTCAAGGTGGAGCAGGCAAGGCCCAAAATAGAGTTGGCGCTCAAGGTGGAGTTAGTGCCACACCGCATTAACTCAGGTGGAGCATGATTCTATGGTGGGAAAGGTTGTGCTCAAGGTGGAGTTAATGCTAGCCTTCTCATTAACTCAAGGTGGAGTAGGGTTCCAGGGCGCGTAGTGACAATAATCATGTTCGATGGGTAGCTATACGGATGGTGATCATATGGTGGAGTATGATTGGATTGGTGAGGTGGTTTAATCTCGCCAAGGTGGAGATTGTTAGAGTATGTGGCTCGATAAACACCACATATGTATAACTAGGATAGTCCCACATGGAATAAGAGGAGTACATGTGGCGCTTAATAAGCTTGGGCATCTCCTTACATAGCACCAAGGCCTTTTAGATTAAAACCCCAAACCTGTTGCAACAGGTGGTCAAGTGGAGACAGTATCGGTGCTATGTGGTCCGGCCCAGAAGTAGGGTCCGGCGGTCCATGAAGATCCTAACAGTTCACATCTGTGATCTGTCAGTAAGTGGAGTGTAACAAAAGTGTAAGAATTTAAGAGTCACCTCACTTTTGGATAGAGAGTTTATTCTGTCGCTGATACCGTGTGCCTTGTGAACTCCTCGAGTAACTATGAAAAATAAAAATGAGACTGGAGAGAAGTGAAGCAGACCAATAAACCACAACCTGCAAACAACTCCCAAATGATCTCTCAATCGCTAATGCTTCATCCCTCCTTCCCTTACACTTCTCTTACACTTGTTTCCCGCTCATATCCTCTACCTTCCCTTATCCACTTCTCTACTTCTTCTTCTTCGTTTCCAAGAATTACTAAACAAAACCCTAGATTCCCAAAAGCCTTTTCCCGTGCTTCTTTCAATTCTTCTACTTCGACTACTGAAAATGAGTTAAACTTCGAATTGGAGCGTTTGTTGGCGTTATTACCAGAGAAATTACAACAAAAGGCGATTGAACATCCAGAATTGAACCAAATGATTGAAGTTGTAATGGATTTGGGTCGAAAACCTCTTGATCGATTCCCTTCTGGTGATTTTATCTTATCTGATTATCCTATCACGTTTCAGGATCTCCAGGTTGCAATATCTCAGGTGAAACCCTAATTTCCAGAATTACCATCTTTTTATTTTTTAACGTTTTGGTTTGATTTATGCAAGTCGAATTTAGCAAATCATTGAAATGCTTACCCTTGAATTGAATTTGATAATCAGACCAGTAAACACAAGACTGATGAAAAACTGATTTTTAGTTGCTTTAATATTTGACAATCAAACAAGGTCTGATTTTGTTGTCTTCTAGATGAGCACACTGTTACCGAACTAAAAGCACATCTAATCATGGGCTTACACCCTTAAGAGATCTTAAAGTGGAAATACTTATTTGGCGTAGGGTTTGGTTAACAGATCAATTAACTGCTATTTGTAGCATTTCTTTTCATTCCCCGTGATACCTTTTATTTTATCATTTGTGATGTTCTAGAAGACCATAGAAAGTTCGTTTACAAGAACCTACATTGCAGGTTGGTGATTTTGCTGTTGACAACCGCGCAGGCATCAGCAGAACCTTACATCGTATTAGTGCCATAAGAAATCGTAAGGGTGAGATTGTGGGTTTAACTTGTCGCGTTGGTCGGGCAATACCGGGAAGTGCTGATTTGTTGCGGGATTTGGTTAAGGATGAAGCTTCTATATTGCTCATTGGGCCTCCGGGAGTCGGAAAGACTACAATTATTAGGTCTGTCCTTCACACTGCTAGCAATACAAACTTGTATGAATCTTCTCCATATCCATAACTAATTGATATATGTGTCTGCAAAATAAATTTATTCAAAAACATAAATATTGTCTGCAAAAATGTAATTGGTTTCACATGTTGTAATTTGCAGCTGTGCTACTCAGTGCATTTGAATCTTCTAAAAAAGAAGTTAAGCTATTGCCTCTTTCGTGGCGTAAATCATAAAGATGTTTACTTTGCAATTTCACCAATCGCTTCAGTTTTAGCCTGTTCTCCTATCTTACATCAGTCGGTGTGTTCTTAGAATATCTTATCTTGGACTATATTTGATCTCGGCTTCAATCCCCAGTCAACCTTTTTCTCTTCTTTTAAATAGTCCAATATTTATACCTTGTCTGTGAGGATTTCCTAGAGTATTTGTCCCAGGGAAGCTTGGCCCACGCAGAAACTTTGAAGATCTTGCCGTGATTACTTACTAATGTGTTTGAGTACTTGTTGGGGACAGTCAGAGGAAAACTTTGTCAAGTCACTATTCTCAACAATAATAACATTGATGCAGGATTTAAGATCTCACTATTAGTGTATATTACTTCCCTGCTGATATTATATTCTAAGTGTAGAAAATGAGAGGAGGCTTGAAACAGGCTGAACTAGCTATAGTGATACTATGCATTACATCTTGTCAAGTAGTAACTAACCAACACAATTTTTGTTGCAGAGAAGTAGCTCGGATGCTTGCAGATGACTGCAGCAAACGTGTGATGATTGTCGATACATCAAATGAGATAGGTGGTGATGGTGATATACCTCGTGCTGGAATCGGCAAGGCTCGAAGGATGCAAGTTCCACATACTGATATGCAACATAAGGTTTTTCTCTTGACCAGCTAATGTAGCGTGGTAGCCACAGTACAACAAAATTAGTTCTCCTGCACATTTAGATCTTAGGATCCGTCATACCCCCTCTTTCTCTAAACTTGATGTGTGCTCTGGAATAATTCTGCAACTAGCCGTAGGATTTAGTCTGAGTTGCTATATTTCTTCTACTTTTTAAGCAGATCCGCATTTTAAACCACATTAAATAACCTATATGTCAGGGCTACCACCTGAGGAACTCTAAATTACGATATGGGATGCGCACATATCGTGTCAAAGTGCGGTTAGGGTATTATTGGTGGGTCTGTTTGTCTTAGCCTAATGAGCTTTGGCATTTCGTTTAAATTTGGTTGCTCTCTCGTGTCTGTTTGCAAGCATATCCCTGTTGCTGGATTGTTGGAAGGATAAGGATACAAATCAAGCGAATCCTAAAAGTTTGCTTGTACAGTCTTGGTTTGGCTAAATTGTTGTAACTCTTTGCCTTTCAGGCTTTCTTAATAAAGCCGTTCTCAGTTATTAAAAAAAAAAATAACAATGATTTTTTTTGTTTGTTTTTATAATTATTTTGCAGGTTCTGATCGAAGCTGTTGAGAACCATATGCCCCAAGTCATCGTAATTGATGAAATAGGTACTAAACTTGAAGCCATGGCTGCAAGCACCATTGCACAGCGTGGAATTCAGCTAGTTGCAACTGCTCATGGAGTAACAATTGAAAATTTGATAATGAATCCTTCTTTGGAGATGCTTGTTGGAGGAATACAAGTAAGGCAACTGTTCCTCTGAATCTCTGAAGCATTAATTATCTCCTTCCGAATTTTCTATACCAAATGGAAAAGTTCAAGTGTTTATTTCTCTGATGCCTCGCGTTATTCATTTTTTTTCTTCTTTTTCTTAAAAGTGTATTGTTATAATTATTAGGCGAACCATCATTGTCAATAAGGGGTTTTAGTGCACATTCAGATGAAACACTAGTATAACCGTGTATGCAATCTTTGAACAATACCGGGACATATTACTGTTTCAATGGTATGGCATTCTGACTTGTAAGATTTCTTTGATATGGTTTGAGACGGCAGTTTTTGAAAATGGAGTCTTGGAATGTAGATTTCGATAATCTGTTTTGCTCGATGCACGTCTTTCTTCTATGAATTCTCCCTTCGGTGCCTGCATGTTGCTTTCTACAAATTGTTTTTCTTACAAAACCCCTAAATTACTCACTACTCCCTTTCTTGCATTATACTGTGATAGTGATATAAATTTGGTACGATGCTTCTTTATTCCAGTCAATCAGTTATGTCGGTGTCTTCATTAGGAATGAAAACAATTAATTATCAGCTCTATTTCAGAGTGTTACACTTGGGGATGAAGAGGCTAGTAGAAGGGGTGGTCAGAAGACTGTATTAGGAAAGGACCTTCAACTTTTACTTGTGCTGTGGAAATGATCTCCAAGGCTGAGTTAAGAGTTCATCGTAGTTTAGAAGCAACAGTGGATGCCATTCTTTCAGGTACATTTTTTTTTTCCCTTGTTGTGTCTGTTTATCAATATGTGATATCTCATGCATTTTGCACAGGTCGATCCCCAAAGTATGATATACGCAAAATGAACACTTGGCGAATGGGTGCTGAGAGTCATGAGACACATGCCATATTAACAGAACCCTCAATAGACAGTTCCTTTCAGAAGCAAGATGAAATCTCTGTTGAAGAGTTTCTGGATGTGGATGACCAAATAGTCATTCGAGGTGAGCTCAAATCAAAAGTTACTACAAAAACGCCAGTAAGCACTAGCAAAGATGAGGTCCCCGTTCATCTATTTGTTTATGGGGTAAGATATTTTTAACTCCTGGTATTGTTATGTAGTTATTGCCGTCATCTTTGTCACACATCTTCTATATTAAGTTATTTCCTTGATATGCAGATGAAAGATAGTATGACAATAGATGTTCTCTTGTTTGTTTTTAATTTGCTTTCTTAAAATCAAACTTTGCAGTGGGTATCCACCTTCATACTCATAGTCAGAAGTGGCAATTTGATTTGACTGTATATATTTAGCCTCACCATCACTGATCCAACATCAGTTAACACCTCATCCCTTCTTGGGTTTAATTTCCTATTTGTGGTATTCAACTTCAAATTGGAGATGTTGGAGCTACATTTTTTGTGGATGCATCTCTTTTGGAATATTCACTTACTGATTGCTGTTTCCACTGGTCATTTTCTATATATTTATTCGTAGTGAGTGCCTGTCTGGAACTAATAGGTTAACAGTTATTTTAGATCCCTGAGACGAGCGTTATTCAAGGGGTTAAACAGCTGAAGGCGGATGATAGAGTTGAACTAACAGATAACATGAGTGAAGCAGATGCAGTGCTTGCTTTGCAGGCCAAGCTGAAGAAAAATCCACGTATTCAAGCTGTTGCTAAATCTCACGACAAGTCCATTTATGTGACGAAGGTAATTGTGCGTGTTTCAATATTTCTTTGGAGGTTTTAAATCTCAGTCATGGTCCCGTTAGATCCCAGCAATCACATTATGGATATTTGTCCCCATGTCAAACAAACATGTGTTGACAAAATTGAAATCTAAAATCAAGATGACTCTAATTTAATTGTTTGGGTTTGGTTTTGTTGTAGACGACCTCTTTGATGCAGATAATGAAAGCTGTCCGAGCATTATTGAATGAACACGATAGTGGGTCAAAGGATTTTGAAGCAGAAAAGATGAATTCTTTGGAGAAGATGGATGCACTAGAGGTAATAATGAATAGGTGTTTATACAGCTCTATTGGGTCAGTATTTATTCTCAAATATCAAAGTGAGAAGGGAGTTCTCAGTCCACTCCTGATAATGATTTGGATTATACTTTGGATAAGTTTCTGGTTTGGTTAGCATAGCGCAGTGCATACATAGCTCATAAGAACCGTGCATGTAATGTAAAAGTTTTTAACCAACTTCCATTAACTCTGGTCATTGAAAATACAATGTTGCCACAAGATGCATAACGTAGTTCCTTTTGATTACAGGAGGCACGACTGGCCATTGAACAAGTTGTAATACCAAAAGGAGAACCTGTTGAGTTGCTCCCTAGGACTTTCCACATCATGTCTCTACAAATATACAAATGTATTTATTGAGTAAACCCCTTTAAAACTCTTGCTCTTTCTTTTGTTTCAGTCAACGATGGTCCCTAATTATGCAAAATTGCCTAGTCATTCTATGTTCTAACTATCTGTGCAAAACTCAGAATCAATTAGAAAGAATGCCTATGGAGTTTACTTTTTCATCTTCAACGTAAAGAAAATGACGTTAAGATGGATAACTTTGGTGGGATGACACTGTGGTGCATTAACGGTGTCAATGCGATTCGGTAATTTGTTTGATTCTATAAAGCAGATGTATGAAACTTGTTTTATGTTATATTCCTTAAATTAATTACCAATCAATAAAGATAATTTGACCAAGCCAAGATGGTGATTGGTGACGGCCATCGAAAAGTAATATTTGGAAGCAAATGTTGAAAATGTACTGGTAGTCTGGTACGAGGATTTAAGACTAATCTGGATTAAATCACCTTGGTAGCCTTCCGATTTATATTTTAAAACCGATAAATATAAAAGTTAGAGAACGACCCCTGCACCCATTTTATGCAAACTCATCGGCAATCAATCATATTCTTCATTGCATAAATCAAAAATTACATAATCCTTGTCTGCTCATCCTATTTATTTACATTTTATTTGATTTTTTTTTTCACTTTTCATGAACCACTGAACTAAAAAAGAGTTCATACTTTTATTTTCTATGATCATGTAGCATTACCAACAGAGAAAAATAAATCATCCGTCATTTGCTCCTTTTGAAGTCCAATGAAACGAATTTACACGTCGAACAACGTTGTCAATCCTAAACCTAGGAGCGACTTATATGGTAATATGGCAATGGGTGATATATTATATGTTCTCCCCATTTGCTCTTTTTTGGTGCACAGACAAGACCTTTTTAGCCCGCCACTTAGATTTCGTTTCATTAGTTCCACTCCCCTCTTATGCAAAGCCTCAACCTCAGGAATGCACAAAAAATAAAAAGTCTTCAGTTTAAACTAAAAAAAATTCAAAAGATAAGGGTCAAATTCTTTATGCTTTAGCATAGAAAATTCCGATTATAGTTTTTGTTTGCCATGTTAAATGTACGGACTCACATTTGGGATCTCAATGGATATTCATCACATTCCTATTCCTCTTTATACCTTAAAAAGGTTAATATCCTTTTCTTCTTTACCAATATAATGATATTGTTGTAGTATATTAGTTTTGCTTTCTATGCTAAAGCAAAAAACTAACAACCTTTTTCTTTTCTTCTTCGTTTTAATTCATCTAAGCTTTTGGCTGTGCATATATTATGTCTTATTGTATTTGTGGGTTCGTGGTCTTTCCCATTAGCTAATTTGCTTTTGACATCATGTGTATAACAATGAATCTTCTTCCAAGTCCTCTGTCCCACTCTAAATCTCACGTTAACCAACCGGTAACGGCTATCTCGTGAGACTAATAGTATTATGCAGCGCCCTAACAATATATTGCATTGTTAATTACGCTAAATCTCACGTTACCAAGTGTATTGGACTAACCGTAGCCTAACATAAATGTGGCCTGGGCGAAAGCCCTGAAATGATCACTGCATGGCTTAGAGAAGGCTAAGAGAGGACGAAATTACTAAAGAGTGCAAATACAACGGGCCAGGTAAATATTATCATTCATGCTAAGTCTTTCGTAGGGAGATGGAAATGATATTCGATGAGCGTTCTGATGGCCAAGGGAATAAACAAGCCTTCTTGTGGAGAGGAAACATAGACGAGCTCAAGGGGAGCAACCTGGATGTTGTAATGGCCAAGTGGGATAATTTCTTTGTAACATAGATTTCTTTTAGTTGTCTGTGCGGTGGGTTATCAGGTTATGGAATTTCAGAGTTGCTTTGTCTTTCTGGTAGGTTCGTCAACTCTTTGACAATTCCTTTGCTTACCTCTGGCAAGCGGCGCCAATATATTTCTTACCTTAATTTGCCGATAAGAAAACACTTGTTGAACAAATAATTCCCTCAAAGATCACTTTTATTATGATTAGTCCTCAGATAGCATGTAAATAATTCGAAGAGAAGGGGCATGGTCATAGAGAGATTGTGATGACACCTCAAATCAGACGATATTCTTGCATGGTGCGTGAAAATGAAAACCATCCATTCTGATAATCAGTCCCCCATAGGAGTTGTTGTGCCCAAGATTAGCTAATCCTCAAACACACCAAGACTCGATATCATAAATAGAAGCTGATTTGCAAAAACTAAAGAAGAACACAACGAACATTTTGATTTTTTGGCTCCGCGATGTGCCCCACCGGTAAATTCAAGTTTTATTCAATATTAAGGAATGCATTGCCAAACGGATTCCAAATTTCCGTTGAGAAATTTGGCGCAATAGACTTTGGAGTGAAGGATGAAAGATGAGCAAGTTTATGGGTAGTATTCTGAAGCGCCAAGTCAAATGAGGACGGGCAACAAGTAACTTGCGGCTCCCTCTCAAACCGGCCGCATGTCACGCGATACTTTGGACTGGAATCCGAAGTGTGTTCCACTGATTAAATGGTGAGACATATAGAAAAAGGGGGAGTTTTGCCTCAACTTCGAAAGCATAAGAGCTGCTCTTATAGACTCACAAATGCAAATTAGGAAACCTTATACCACCTCTAATTTAAATTGGACAGTACTATATTTTAACAAACCGCCTTCCAAACATGCAAATAAGAACCAGCCTTCATGAATAAGCAACACATAGATTGCCAAATTGGCCTTCAGCCCGCCGGTCTGATCTTCCGGATGTTACCTGGTCAACTAATTTCGACTGGGTCAAAACCCTAACCATAATTGTTTTCTCTCTTTCTTTTTATGACTTAGGACTTGGGCATCTTACGGTCCTCCCAGCCAAATAAATGCCTACAGGATCGCAAATTGATGCCAATATCCAACACGAGTATCAGTTATGGCCCGCCATAAATGATATGATGAACGCGAATGACGTCTAGACTTTGACCATACCATTGCACACTAACACTTGTGAAAGTAGAGGCAGGATATTGCGATTTTGGGGACCTCTTTAACATGTAGCTGTATATATCTGTTAAACCTAACAGCTAGCACCCTTTCGAAAAAGCACTAGTTACTGAAGCTATCTTTCGTTTTGCTGGAAATGCAGCATAAGATTAAGGGCCCTAAGATTAATTTAGTTGCACATGCGCTCAAGGCTTTTTTGACTAGTAGATGCTTAATGCCCGTTTAGGTAAAGCTTTTGACTGCTAGATGCCTGATACCCATTTGGGCAATTGCTCTATTTGAGTAATTGATTTCCCCGTAAAATAATCCTTTAACTTCCTTTTTAAAGCAATAGATCCCAATAAGGCAATATGAGATCTGGTCTATAATTAACACTAAAGTCGAATTCAACAAATGCAGCACGATTAATCATTGATAAAGCATCCGTCGTTAATCTAGTTAATCCCTTTTCTTTTTAAATCGACCGGTGATTGAAATGGCAATGCTCATCCATGGTGGCACCAATGCCGACTTATAATCATCAGGGATCACTTTTATTAGTCATTAGTCCATTGATATTATGATCACGTTACCTTATCAATTCACAGACCTAAACTACACTACTACTGAAAAGAGACAAATAATTAATGGACGGTTTTGTTTGAGCCTTTAATTTTCTGTTTTATTAGTTTAAACAGAATTCTAACTAGCTAGCTAATTAAACAAATTACATGCGGGAGACATAACTAAGTGGAGTAAAGCTAGGGTTCTTAATATTCAAAAAAAGAAGTTTGGGTACTTGATATTCTCCAGCTACTGTATGTGTATGATATTTGATAGTTAATTCATTATTATTAGTACTAATCCCTACGCATGCTTCCAAAAAAGAGTGACTATACATTCACTCACTCCCTCTAAAATATATTTGCATTAGTTGGAATTAACATTAAGACACCCAACTGTCTTATTTATTTGCCTTTTCTTTTTAAGAAAATTCAATCAGCAACAATTGTTAATGGCAAAAAACAGTTGTAGAGATTTTTCTTTAATTTTCTTGATCTCCAAAAGTATTTGAACCACCCTACTGTTCTATACTTCTGTAAGGAAACCCGTTAAACCGTTGGAATCCGTTCATGTTTATTTATAGATATAGTTAATAGATATGTATGCTTTAATGGCTAAGAGCAAGCTAATCAACAATATAACAATATTCAAAGAACGTATCAAGCAAAAACAATATTCAAAGGTCGTGCGTATCCAAAATACACCTATACCAAAACTATATATAAGCTCTGTCCATATCCATATATACATAGATTTGTGTACCTCTCCCTCTCTTGCTTTCTCTATCTCATCATATTCAGCTTAATACTATAAGTATTTTTCTTAAAACGCTTGTACACTCTGATTACTGGATTTGGTCAGCTTAAGGTGTTGCAGCAAAGAAGATAGAATGCCTAACTTCATTAGGGTTTGTTTGATACTTACTTTGGTTCTATCTTCAGTATGTAGGGTGGAACCGCGTCCTCTGCAAGCACAGTATCAGGAGGGAAGCAATCGTAAGCTTAATGAATTATATGAAACACTGGTGAAGCATAGATTAGAAGTGCTAAAGAGAGGACTTGAGAGCGGGGACGATTCAATGCGACGAAGTCCTTCAGGTCCTGACCCACAACATCATGTGATTCCTTCTGACCGATGAATATTCACATGATTATCAGGTCACTCTATCACGTCACCATGTCAACGATGGTGAACTTATTCTGGTAGCCAAAATATAGCTCCCAAATATACGTAGCTTTTGAGAATCGTTTGCAAATGACGGAGCATAATCATTCTTATACATACTGATGGAATACATTGTTTTTTGGAATTTCCATATGTAGCATGAGAACGACTTACATGGAATGGATGACAAAAGTTTGAAATTCTAGTGCCAACTTATTCCAATAAAGATGGAAATGTTATTTACTTTTTCCCCGTAGTGCCAATATTCCAATAATAATGGAAATGTTATTTAACTTGTTTTCCCCTTACGGCTACGTATCAATGATCAAGATATGTAAACGAGACAGTAAATGTTAATTAATATTCTTAAGTAGTAGTCTTTACAGTATACCTTAGTACCTTACTTCGGTGTCAATGGCAGTATGGCTCAATCAATATAGTTACATGTATTACTGTTTCATCATTTCTGTTTGTCTAATCATCGTAACATCGCAGTTTCATATGGTAAAATTAAAAACTCACACATCACAACAAAATTGCACTGTCATAAGAAAAACGGAAAGAGAGAAGAAGATAGTAGGCATAATACACAGTTATTATCTTTGGATATACCAGCTATACCACCAGTTCTGCTACGATAGTTGAAATGATAATAATCAACTAATGTGAAGATCAATATTGGTCACGAATTGCGAGATCACCAGAGCTTTTCTGCTTGTACAGATATTTCTAATGCTTAGGTCATATTACGAACCGCTTGTGTACGTAGATATTATGATATAAAAGGTCATGCATATAGCGTAACAGAAAACTCATACAGTAAGTGGATGAGAAACAAAAGTTATACTACTATTTCATCTTTCTTAAAATTCACAACATTCACATCTATTTCATCTGGTCTATATATATATATATATATATATACACTAGAGTAGTCCAAGGATATATAGTAGATAAATTGAGATATTGGAGCAAACTAAAACTTATTGTCAAGCTCGTCCTTTGTATATCAAGATGTTCATCAACAACTTCAAAAACTAATCAATCAATTAAGTAGTGCAGCGGCGCACGATCCTTATAAATGAAGGGAGGGAAACGATCATCAAGATAAGCTGATAGAACTATTACCTTCTTTTCATATCAGTATCATCGGCACACATATGTGAGTATACTCAGTTTGAATACAGATTCCAGTGGGTGCTCCAAAAAAACATTCAAACTATGCTACTTAATTAGTCACCGTCGATAGGAGTCATAGGACTTTGAAGGTGAAGGTACAAAATAACAAAACTTTTAATAGTTGTAAAAGTACTAAAAGATCAACATGAGTGTCGCCTTTACTTATTGTTGTTAGTACTTGGTTAATGTCTCCAATGGTGCACCGAATTCAGTAACTTCTTCTTTTTTTTTTCTCCAGAAAACAAAAGAATTACGTGCACATGTCTTCTTCCTAACCCTACTTTAATATAAATATAATAAATAAGTCCGTAAATCAAAACAATGAACTTGGAAGTAGAAGTTATTCTTATACTGATTGCTTAAAAATATCAGTTGGCACATATCCAGGCTGTAGCCTGCATGTACAATTAGGAGAAGATGAATCAGAGTCCAAACCGGCTATTTGGCCTCTGGTTCCCAGGAGTATACTAATATAGAATCCCATTCTTATACTTTTTCCTTGAAACTGTAGATATTCATTTCACGGAAGGTGCCCAGAAATATAAAACCTAGCTACCCATTATATCTCGTAGACTTCTGAATCGGGCATATCGATCTATACTATTATCATAAAGGCGCCAACGGGACAGTGACATGTAAAACCTACACTTTTCCTTGGTGGAAACGAGTGATAAAATATATGGCTTTTGTGGGAGTTTATTACAAACGTAGGAGAGGGAGGGGCCGGAGGGCATGAAGATGTCAACGAGTTAACTTCTGTTACAGGCCTATTTCCTATTTTTGATCTAGTAAAAAAATTAGATGACACTTTTACTATTTTACCTCCATAAACTTATATAGTGTAATTAATTAATTACATTATTCAAAACTTATAGTAAATGATACTAGTAGAACTATCATATCATAGTTTTTAATCCTCGTACAGAACGCCTATTTTCCTTGTGAAATGGAAAGACTACATAATACTGCATTCCCTTCCCATGCCCGCCCAATAGTAAAAAAGTTAGTATCCTCGATTATAGATTGAATAATCGGTTTATTGACGAAAAGAAAATCTAAGGATTTGCAATTTTCTTTCGCTTTTGAAGTAAAAGGAGAAAGACTTGTACTTGCTAATTTTACAAGATCAAGACCAGCCACGGAGACGAACAGGTCATGTAATTCCTTAAAACTGATTAGCATGATGTTGTGGGTCAGGTCCAGAAGGACTTCTTCGTGCAGACTGATCATCAAATTCATGGCCGTGACCTTCATGATGGTCGGTGCTTTTCTCATCTCCGCTACCTGATAACCTTCCAGTGATCTTCACTACTACTTTATCTCTACTTTCTTCTTTCAACTTCCGAATTACCACATGAGATTGCCTATGTATAGTTAAATCTTTTTGTTCTAAAACTGGATCTAATAAAACCTTTCTTGCTTCAGTTGATCTCACGACAAGTAAACCCAAATACAATGCAAGAAACAAACAATATCTCAATTTCAATGAGGACTTCATTGTATTCCCTTGTAGTTAAGCTTTGCTAATATGGTATGTAGGTACACATTTGTTGTTTCGACCTATATATAGACGTATATTACTTTGCATTAAAGTCCCTAGAGATACACCTCGCGGCCATTGGACGGTTTAGATGCAAGGATGATGATGAAAAAGGCCATGAGGTATATGGTACAACTTATGCTTTTGTTTATTTAGATCATCGTAATCCGATTTTAGTGGAGTAGAGGTCAATAATAATTATCTATATATATATTAAGCTGGAATTGTGGCGGGCGGTAAAAGAAAACAAAAGTCCACCTCTTTGTATATGGTATGGGTTCATAACTTATGCGACTCTGACCTGCTTACATCGTGGGTTTTCCACTGCTGATCACAATATCATATATCTATACGTTTATGCATACACCAAATAGATTCCTTTGATAATGCTAGGATTATAGTCCCATTGGCTATTGCAGTAGCTTACTTACACGTAAGGCGATGAACATTCTCTACGTAAGGCGATGAACGTTAAACATTCTTCTGTTCATATATCGTACCTGTTATATTCTATGTATAACACGAGACTGTGCTGAAAAAAAATTAGATAGGCAAACTCATGGTGAAAAAGACGGATTTCTTTTAATGGAAACGACAAATTTATATCAATAGTGCGGACGAGGCACACCGAAAGACAAAGAAAGTAGATAGGATTACATCTCATCTCTTTAACTTCTTCCTTGTGCGAATGAACCATCATGGAAGGAGTAAATATTTACTTGTTATCGTAATAAAATTGAAGCAACCACACTATCTTAGGGAGTGTTAATTATCTTATTACGCGTGCATGATTCTAGAAACATGATGCTACTATTTCCGTTTCAAAAAGATATGTTTGTTTCATGTACAAATTACATATAGAATAAGCCTATCTTTTAGATTCGGAGGGAGTATTATCTAATCGAAATTAATTCACTTATACATCTATGAGAGAGAAAATATGCCCATAACCTAATTTTTTAGGATTTTCTCAAAAACTTTCTAGGTTCAGTAACTTCAGTTGTTGATTATCGAGATGTTATGTTACTCAATCATGATATACGAATCATTTGTTCATGATTAGTACTATTAATAAAATTATCAGTCATGCTTATGTAACTCAACGACTTGTGAAAGAACTCATATCCTACGCGGAGATAGTATCTGGTTTGAAAAATCAAAATTTTTTCTTCTTCTTCTCAACCGCCAAATTTATTGTGAAAAATAATATTTTCTCAATCAAGATATCTGAAAATGAATATCTCACAATGTCTCCATGAATGTGAAAACAATCTAACTGGCATTTAATCTCTCCTATGAAAATTGATGACATAAGAAAAAAACTGCTTACAATACGGCCTTCCAACCAACATATCCTTAGTAATATCTTCTCTTGGAAAATGCAGCTGATCTGATGTAACTGTAGAAGTAGTAACACTTAGATTTGTGAAGATTTGATTTTTAAACCTAATTTTTGATTTTAGGCTAGTAATTAAAAAACAGGTTGATTATAAATAGAGAGTTCGATTAAACTAAAGCAAATTTAATAAATAATAAAAATCACAATTTTGAGAGACAACTAAGGCTTCTGGATTCAACTGGTTACGTAAATGAGTATGGTTGCATTAAAACATGGGTTCTTATATCTTCAACATACATACCAATTAAAATATATATCTTGATTCTTGAATGCAAGAATTCCAAACATTAGCAGTAAACATTAAGCATGACATATCAAAGCATACACCATCAAATTGAATAACAATTAAGTAAGAAAAACTGTTTTGGCACTAAAATAACAAAAAAATATTAATGGTACTGGAAATAATAGTAATTTTAAAATATATATTGCTGATTAAACATTGAGACCGGTTTCCTCATTCAGCTTAGTTTTAATGGCTTAGCTATTCATGGTGGAATTGAACGTTATAGCGAAAATATGTAGGATCATATTTATTGATTCAACGTGAAAAGGTTACGAGATTTTATTGATCTCCACTTACTAATAACAATGCTCAATTACAAGAAAAATGAAAATAATACTCTCACTATTTTTCTCTATCTCTCCATACTCCTTGGTCCCCAAGGATCTCCCCGCAACACTTATTTACACCCAACAATACCATATATCTCGAGTATAACTCTTCGGGAATAATACTTATTTAATTCTTCACGTTCTTTCCTTATGTAACCAAAACTTCCCTGACTCGCACAATTAAATCCTAGACAAAATCCTCCAAGAATATCTTCCCTCTTTTAACACAAGATAACTATTTTTTTTTCAAAAAAAATTTCCGAGATTTTTTGTTCCTTTATTAAACGAGAATATACGATTTTATTTGTCCGAAAATCTTCCCAGGAAATATTTGCAGTCGAGAAATTGAATTTCTCGCCTAGAAAATTATTTGAAAATGAAGTAGATGGAGCGCAGGAGCCTTTATCAGCTGGGTGCCCTTATCCAAATGATGGGTACCATTAGTAATTTTTACGGGTGCCTTTATAACTTTTTCGAGCCATTTTCACAAACTTTATTTCTCGAAAACACTTATAAATACATAAAAAGTAACACAATAAGTACAAAATCGAGCACTAACAAAATATAGAAATGAGACAAGTTAGACACAAAAACATGTCGTATCACTGATGTTGTTTTGGTAATTCATTCTACTGGTTCAATCTCTTTGAAACCCGGTGTGATACATTTATAACGCTAGACTAAGGATTTCAGTCCTGATTATGAAAGACAATCGTAAATCGACGCCTCGTATACATGGTTTTAGCTTGGAATATTGGTGTAAGAAAACCCTATTTGAAATTGCAAGTGTTGTAGGAACACCATTGAAGGTAGATGACAAAACTCTAGATCTTAATCAAGCATATGATCATTTTGCTTGAGTTCTTGTAGAATTTGATCTTTCAGCGAAGTTGCATGATAAGTTTCATTTATGGTCTACTTTCCATGCGATAAATCGATTGGATACAGATTGGAGAATCCAAGCATCGTCTTGGAGCTATGAGATTGAGATTATTGAGAAACATAAGAGTGGGCATAATCAAAGGCAGAAGCAGAATTTATTTTATGCATTATATGGAAAAACCTGCGTCAACTACCTTAAGGATAATACTATGGTGCCTAAATCTTCTTCCATGGCTGTGAATCACTCAACTGACACCAATGTTGAAAATGTTTGAAAATCATGCAATAAATCCCAGTTCATTGTTTCCTGGTGAATAACATGCTATCTCCAGTATATTCTCCTAGATATGAAGCTACTAATACAAGAGATAGTGTTAATGTAACACGTGTTGAACTTAAATTTATAGAGAAAATAGTTATGCAAGCTACCAATCAAGTTATCGAGGAAATTGCAAAAAAAAGTTGCCAATAAAAGCCCAAGTATTGTTACGTACTAGTCTCGGTAGTATGAGTCTTAGGATTCGCTGAAAATATTTATCTGAAAAGGAAGGTGACATGAGCAAGAAACAAATAATACGGATCTCCTCTCAGAAGTTGGTCATGCATGACGACAAGTGCTCAAACAAATAGTGTTAGTAGTTTAATTAGCCATGCATGAGTACAGTTGATAATAATTATGATGACTATCCATTATTTTCATCATCGCCTGTGTTGGAGAACATGGTGGTAAAAGATACTCCTTCTCCCGTAAGATGGTTTTCAGCAAGACAAAAATGTTAGACCTAAACAAGTAATTACTTGAAAGCTCTTGAAAGGAATATCAAGATGAAACACTTTGTATAAGCTTGTTGATGTAATTTATTGTTTCTCCAATTCTTTTTATTTGTATTTTTATTTTATGATTCTTTGTCCGTTAGGTTCTTGCTTAATGTCCCCCTCCTGTTTATAGTTTCCCTTTCTTCATTAATAAACTTTAGTTTTAAAAAAAATCAAGAAAGTTAACCGTTGGAACTCAGATATGTAAACGATAAGGTTACATGTCGTAAATGTGTTCATTTTTCTTTTCACATGAGTATTTCATGTTGGCTGATATATGCATAAATTTGTAATAGCCGTTGTTTTGTTGTTTTTTTTTTTTGTTTTTTTTTGAAAGAAAAACATGAGGCAATCACTAAAAATAAGGAAAGTACAAACACAACTGATATAATTATAAAAGCAGTGAATAAGATGTTCGATACAATGAGTTTTTTTTTTGCTTTCCGCTTTAATTAAGATTTTTTGATTTGGTTAAATATATAAAGATAATTGTTAAAGGATGATTTAAGATGTTATAGATCAGTAAACTATAGTTTACTATTTTTATTTTTATCTTTCTCAAATAAAGCTTTAAATACAGATCTCCATCCACTCGCATCCCCACCCACCAATGGTTGTGAAATTCGCGGGGTAATGGGTCGAACACAGGTAAAATCTAGCACCTACCATCTGGACACGGATAAGATCTAGCACCTATCCTAGTTGTCTGATCAAAAAAAAAGAAAAAAAATTTCTAGCACCTACCATCCAGATGGACGAAACATGGGTGACCGGATTTCATTCCCTGCTCACCCCTAGTCCTAAGATGTTTCACCTGTCAAAAGCCAAACAGAAAATGGGTCATTTGGCCGGAAAAGTGCTTATCCTGGTTCAGATGGACGGGTAAACTTTTGTCCTGGTCAAATGAACGGGAAATATTTTTAATTGAAACAGACTGAATTACCCTTCTCTATCACCACTACTTAACAGTTCTCAACATTTCTTCTCTTCTTCTCCGTCGTCTCCACATAAACCAGATCCAAAAAAGTTATTACCAGCTCTTGCTCTCCATCAACGTTTCCACCTCATCTTCTCCATTATCAAACAGTAAGTACCATCGTCTTCTTTCTACACCGTCTCCATTAACATCATATTACACTACCATCTCTATCTCCTCCATACCAACACCACCATCGACATCATCACCTTTATCCAACATCACCATCATCGGTACCAGCAACACCACCATAATAAGGGGTTTTCTGTGAATGCGTAATTTAATTAAACTATTAATATAAAAAATAAGGGTTTTGTGTTAATTCGATTTCAGAAGATGGGAAATGAAAACTATGCTAAAATTGGTAAATTTCTTAACCTTAATTGTGTTTTTGATTGCAATTGATTTCAAATTTGTTCAAATCTTAATTACAATCTCAAATGCACGTGTATGCTAATGTTTATATATTTACTCTAATTAAAATGAACCCGGGTTTATCATGTCATGATTTCGTCTAGTTTCAAACTAATATGAACTTGGTTTCATCATGCTTTAAATGTGCATATTGATTTATTTTATTTTGGAAATGTAGAGATAGCATATTTTAAAATGACATGGGGTTTGATTATTGAATTGATTGATTTTGCATTCATGTAATTTGATGTAATTGATTTTCCTATGTTGTCTTTAATTCCTTATTCCTTATGATTGATGAAACCAGTTTCATCCAGGCTTAATATAGTATATATAAGGATGAAACTCGTTTCATTTAGGTTAAATTTGTGGTGTATATTGTTTCAGTATGTTTAAACTAGGATGAAGTCAGTTTCATCTAGCTTTAATATAGTGAACTAGGAAGAAACCAGTTTCATATTTAGGTTTGAATTGTGGTGTATATTGTTTTGGCATATCCAGGTTTAATATTGTATACACTAAGATGAAACCAGCTTCATTTAGGTTTAATTTTTAGTGTATATTATTTTGCACATTTAAACTAGGATGAAACCAGTTTCATCCAGGCTTAATATAGTATAAATTAGGAAGATACCAGTTTCATTTAGGTTTAATTTGTGGTGCATATTGTTTCAGCACGTTTTGACTAGGATGGAATTGGTTTCATCCAGGTTTAATATGTGAGTGCATGTTTTTGACTAAATATTATTTCACGGTTTAATGTGTGAGCAATTTTTTTTGACCAAATATTTTTTTTAGGTTTTTATGAGGATATAAATGGAGATGTTGTTGTAGTAGGTGATGGCAGGGTTGGAAAGCTGCAGAATATGGTGATGAATGAATATGGAATTGATTGTTGTAGTTGTGATAGGGTGGTTAGAGCCGAGCAGAGGAATGCAGTGGTGGTGATTTAAGCTGAGATTGCAGGTTGCAGATTATGGATCTGGTGCTAGTTGGAGTTGGAGAAGAACATGTTGAAGGATCCGTGGATGGAGTTATGAAATGAAGTTGCAGCTACATGATCGGATTGAGCTTGGTTGAACCAAGAAGCTGAAATGGGTGTTTCTGAAATGCAATAAAGTATTAGATGTATGCTTTAGGTGATTACAGGGAAGTGTTTACATGGTTGGCTCTGCAAAGTTGCATATGAGATTCCAAGTAGCTGTTCAATAAGATAATGGTGCAAGAAGTTGAGTTGCAGAGCTGCTGAACATGGTGCTATGTAGGCAAGTGAGTTTGAGATGGAATGGCTATGGGTTGTATGAAGCACGATGGCTTGTGGAAGAGCTGGTGTTTCTTGCAATGCATGAAATGGTATTGATGAATGCTAGGATGTGTGTATGTAAATGCGCAGGAAAGCAGCTCACATAAAAGTTTCAATATATGTTTTAGTTTGAAAACAATGAATTTGAGATGTTGGAGTTGAGTTTACCTTGGCAGCTAATCAAAAAAGTTGCAAGTCTTCCTCTTCTTCAGGTGTTGGTGGAGGTGATGGTGATGGTGATGGTGATGGTGGTGACAGTGGTGGCAGCGATGCAGGCAATGATGGTAGTATTACAGGCGGCAGTGATATCGTTAATGACAGTGATAGTGTTGCAGTAAGTGGGGATGGTGGAGGTGTGGCTGCATGGAAAGTGGTGGTGATGGAGGAAGCGACAATGGCGGAGATGACATCGTTCGAGGAAGCGGCGATGTACTCTGTTTTTTTTTCTTTTCGAATTTCATAATTTTGCAGCCTTCGCCAGTGGACTAGTACTATACCGTCTCTTCCACGATCATGTATGTTACTCCGTTTTTTTCCAATTGTTATTGAGAGTGTCCATGTACTCTGTTTTAAGTTAATATGTTTTTTTCCTATAAGTTTAGTGTTTCATCGTGGGAAGATATACTTTAAGGGCATAATGGGACATTTTTCTAAAAATAGTTGTACTAAACTTAAAAATCTTGTACAAAATACCCAAGTTTGGATATTTAAAAAGTATCTTTTATGTTCATGTATATTTAAACAGTATCTTTTTTTGATTGTCTTTTTCACCCAGGAATTATTGCTTTTGGTCTTTTTAACCAATTTTGTGTAGAAAATGGGTCATTTGGCCAGAAAAGTACTTTCCCGGTTCAGATGGACGTGTAAACTTTTGTCCTGGGTCAAATGGACGGGATATATTTTTAACTGAAACAGACTGAATTACCCTTCTCTATCACCACTACTTAACAGTTCTCAACATTTCTTCTCGTCTTCTCCGTCGTCTCCACATAAACCAGATCCAAAAAAGTTATTACCATCTCTCGTTCTCCATCAACGTCTCCACCTTATCTTCTCCATTATCAAACAGTAAGTACCATCGTCTTCTTTCTGCACCATCTCCATTAACATCATATTCCTCTACCATCTCTATCTCCTCCACAATCACCAACACCACCATCGACATCATCACCTTTATCCAACATCACCATCATCTGTACCAGCAACACCACCATAATAAGGGGTTTTCTGTGAATGCGTAATTTAATTAAACTACTAATCTAAAAATTTAGGGTTTTGTGTTAATTCGATTTCAGAAGATGGGAAATGAAGACTATGCTAAAATTGGTAAATTTTTTAACCGTAATTGTGTTTTTGATTGCAATTGATTTCAAATTTTTTCAAATCTTAATTACAATCTTAGATGCACATGTATGCTAATGTTTATATATTTACTCTAATTAAAATGAACCTGGGTTTATCATGTCATGATTTCGTCTAGTTTCAAACTAATATGGAGTTGGTTTCATCATGCTTTAAATGTGCATATTGATTTATTTTATTTTGGAAATGTAGAGATAGCATATTTTAGAATGACATGGGTTTTGATTATTGAATTTATTGATTTTGCATTCATGTAATTTGATGTAATTGATTTTCCTATGTTTTCTTTAATTCCTTATTCCTTATGATTGATGAAACCAGTTTCATCCAGGCTTAATATAGTATATATAAGGATGAAACTCGTTTCATTTAGGTTAAATTTGTGGTGTATATTGTTTCAGTATGTTTAAACTAGGATGAAATCAGTTTCATCTAGCTTTAATATAGTGAACTAGGAAGAAACCAGTTTCATATTTAGGTTTGAATTGTGGTGTATATTGTTTTGGCATATCCAGGTTTAATATTGTATACACTAAGATGAAACCAGCTTCATTTAGGTTTAATTTTTAGTGTATATTATTTTGCACATTTAAACTAGGATGAAACCAGTTTCATCCAGGCTTAATATAGTATAAATTAGGAAGATACCAGTTTCATTTAGGTTTAATTTGTGGTGCATATTGTTTCAGCACGTTTTGACTAGGATGAAATTGGTTTCATCCAGGTTTAATATGTGAGTGCATTTTTTTAACTAAATATTATTTCACGGTTTAATGTGTGAGCACTTGTTTTTGACCAAATACTTTTCTTAGGTTTTTATGAGGATAAAAATGGAGATGTTGTTGTAGTAGGTGATGGCAGGGTTGGAAAGCTGCAGAATATGGTGATGAATGAATATGGAATTGATTGTTGTAGTTGTGATAGGGTGGTTAGACCCGAGCCGAGGAATGCAGTGTTGGTGATTTGAGTTGAGATTGCAGGTTGCAGATTATGGATCTGGTGCTAGTTGGAGTTAGAGAAGAACATGTTGTAGGAGCCGTTGATGGAGTTATGAAATGAAGTTGCAGCTACATGATTGGATTGAGCTTGGTTGCAGTTGAACCAAGAAGCTGAAATGGGTGTTTCTGAAATGCAAGAGAGTATTAGATGTATGCTTTAGGTGATTACAGGGAAGTGTTTACATGGTTGGCTCCGCAGAGTTGGATCCGAGATTCCAAGTAGCTGTTCAATGAGATAATGATGCAAGAAGTATGAGTTGCAGAGCTGCTGAACATGGTGCTATGTAGGCAAGTGAGTTTGAGATGGAATGGCTATGGGTTGTATGAAGCACGATGGCTTGTGGAAGAGCTGGTGTTTCTTGCAATGTATAAAATGGTATTGATGAATGCTAGGATGTGTGTATGGAAATGCGCAGGAAACAACGCAGATAAAAGTTTCAATTTATGTTTTAGTTTGAAAACAATGAATTTGAGATGTTGGAGTTGAGTTTACCTTGGTAGCTAATCAAAAAAGTTGCAAGTCTTCTCTTCTTCAGGTGTTGGTGGAGGTGATGGTGGTGACAGTGGTGGCAGCGATGCAGGCAATGATGGCAGTATTACAGGCGGCAGTGATATCGTTAATGACAGTGATAGTGTTGCAGTAAGTGGGAATGGTGGAGGTGTGGCAGCATGAAAAGTGGTGGTGATGGAGGAAGCGACAATGGCGGAGATGACATCGTTCGAGGAAGCGACGATGTACTCTGTTATTTTTTTTTCCAATTTCATAATTTTGCAGCCTTCGCCAGTGGACTACTACTATACCGTCTCTTTCACGATCATGTATGTTACTCCGTTTTTTTGCCAATTGTTATAGGGAGTGTCCATGTACTCTGTTTTATGTTACTCTATTTTTTTCCTATAAGTTTTAGTGTTTCATCGTGGGAAGATATACTTTAAGGGCATAATGGGACATTTTTCTAAAAACAGTAGTACTGAACTTAAAAATTTTGGACAAAATATCCAAATTTGGATATTTAAAAAGTATCTTTTATGTTCATAGATATTAAAATAATATCTTTTTTTACTTGTCTTTTTTATCCAGAAATTATTGTTTTTGGTCTTTTTAACCAATTTTGTGGAAGTCAAACTGTTTTAGAAAGCATGAACTATACCAATCAGCAAACCAGAATAAGAATATGTACACGGCATCGTCCTCCTAAAATGTGGTAATCTTGATTCAAATCAAAATATGTACATTTCAACAGCTGTAAATGTAATAGCAGACATGATCGTAAAATTAGCCGTCTCATTCCTTGCAATAACCTCATTTTTTTTTTCTTTTTTTTGTTTTGAAAGAATCCCCTGCAACAACAACAACAAAGACTCCACATAAACTTTTCACGGTGAATCCTTAGCATGGTGTTGTGCATCAGGTCCTCCAGGGCTCGATCGCTTGTTAGAGTCAATGTATTTATCTGGGAACTTAAGCCTTTTCGCCAATATTGCCTTCAACATCTCCTCCGACCTCTCAAACGATGCAGTAGACGTTCTCTTCGGTTCGAGAGAATGATGTAGCATAGGATTAGGCTCACTCAGAAGGAGATGTTCACAGCTAGAAGATGGAAATAATAGCAGAAGAAGGAAAACCCAAAGCTTAAAATTTGCCATAAATGAGTAGAAATGATTCGTTTTTCTAAATCAGTAAAACAATAAATGATGAAGATCATCATTCGACTATATATACTGCATAAATCGTAATCAAACTACAATATAAAGACAAAAATATGACCTTGTAAAAATGTCTGGTAGGAACAAGTTAAGTTCAAATACGAGGTGTCCATTAAGACAATAAAGTATATACCATTCAAAAATTCAGACACTAAAAACAAAGATGATACGGCATACTCCTTTTAGATAGATTTTTTATAGTTTTGTTTCGCTCAGGATCCAATTAATCATCTTTCCTAGGTACTCATCCGTAAGTAATAGGAGTACTTAGTGTTTGCTTAGTCATTTGAGCTGGAGATTTTAAGGCATTTGACAAAGCTCAAAATGCATGGAAGATGACCTAAACTTGGATTTTGATAATCTTTTCGATACATTTTATTCTCTTGCAGTTACGTAGTCATCACGATCGCCGATCAATCTCATGGGTTATGGTTATACTCAAAGGTCACGTCCTTTCGCCTCTTCTCACTAACTAATATAACTAACAAGCTAGAATCAACACCCATGAACCTTATATATGGTTGGTAGATAAGCCTTAATTAACATAGGTACTAATACAAATGCGTTCGAGCATATCTAATATCGTTTAGCTTATTTTTATTTTTCTTTCCAAAGCTTAGATAAAATTGACTAGTGATCAGTGATCAGATGACCCACTAATCAGCTGATGGTGAGTGGGGAGAGGAATAGATGATTGCGATTGAGACGCGGCATTACTCCACCGATACTCCTCGCACCCGTCCTGATTGTCTTCTTCCTTTACCAACAGTAAAACGTTCAGAAGCTTCTGTTTTGGGGTTCGCTTTACGATAAGTCACCTATATAGTCCTCGTATCAATGTAAGCTATTTATGCAAAAAGGCAGAGGTACTGCCGTAGTGAGAAGTAAAGTTCCTTTGAAGTAAAAATTAAGAACAGCTAGTTAGCTAGTCCAATATATATCTTGTACTAGTAGTGGAATAGCATTTATCGGTGATGAGAAGACTAAATTTTTTCTCTTTCTCTCTCCTCTCTCTTACTCCTTCTTCTCTAACAAAACCATCAAGAACAACTCATTTCTGCTCAGATCTAGTCCATTTTTAGACTAGCCGAATAATTCTTACATTATTTTTTGTTTTCAAGATTAATTAGTAGTTTAGTAGTTGTTATTATATTTTCTACTTATTTACACCGTTATGGTGGGTTTTCTACTCTCTTGAGGTTTATCTTCGTTTTAGTGGTGATTTTTGGTTATCGTGTTGGGTTTTAAGATCAATAGTGATGCTCTCCAACGACGAAATCTTCATCTGTGTTAACACCGACGACGAAATCTTCATCATCAATTTATACCGCGACGGAAACTTCATCGATGGTCTTTTTGACGACGGAAGCTTCATCACTAGTTACAAGAGATTTGAGCAAATCACTCCTATTTTTGGAGCATAAAAAACAAACTAAATGGTTGGAATTTAATTCAGGGAAAAACCATCATTCTTCCGATTTAATCGGATCTTATTCATACTTGTATTTGTCTTACTAGGGTAATCCTTCTCTTTCTCTTATCAGATTTCTCGGTATTGTACTTTTACTGTATGTTCTTGTTACTTTGTATTCTCTTATTTTCGATCTTAAACTCATTATAACTTCGAATTTTCATTAATGAAAAGATTCATTGTTTATCAAAAAATAAAAAATATAAAAGTAACACTTACTGATTTAATGGAGAGGACGAAAACTCGTACCAGAAGTATATATATCCAGTGCTCCCTCCGATTTAAATAAATAGACTTGTTTAGTTTGCATGAAAATTAAGAAACTCAATCACCTGAGTCATTTTCTTTGATGTTTCTTCTTGACTTATTCTTGGAAAAAAAAAACCTGATCTCCTTGACGTATTAAAGAAAAAACTAGAAGAGAGAAATGATCCCAAAATTTATGATAAAATAAAAAATAAAAAGAGGTGTGATACCCTAATTAATATTGAGAAAATAGTAATTTTAGAACATTTGACTTTTCTCTTCACGAAATAAGCATATCCATACAAAATAGGATTTTGACACTCATTACTGGAGCTGCTCCATTTCTCAACTGAAATTCTTTTTAGCTTTTCCTCCCATCTAAAAGAATAACTTTTTTTTTTCTTTTTTTTTGTCTTGTCTTGTGAAGTGTCTAAAAGAATAAGTTCACTAGTACACAGAGACCCTTTTGCCACGCCAAATTGGCGTGTCCATAGGGGTTTTGTCACGCCATTTCGGTTTGGACTAGGCGTGACTTATGCTTGCGTGGTTTTAGGTAACATGGCGTTGTTTTAGGCAGCTTATAGCCACGCCTTCCATGCGTGTCTATTTCTGCATGAAATAGACACGCCAGAGCCATATAGGCGTTGCTATATAGGGTCTCAAAAACTTAAGTACCGGTACTCTATAGACACACGATTTATTGTTTTGGTGTGGCTATTTGGTTCACTATAGACACGCAAATTTCTTTTGGCGTGGCTATTTGATTCACTATAGACACGCAAATTATTTTTTGGCGTGGCTATTTGGTTCACTTTAGACACACAAATTGCTTGTCGGCGTGGCTATTTGGTTCACTTTAGACACGCAATTTTTCTTTTGGCGTGGCTGATGTAGTTTTGAAAGTGGTAGTAAAGTTCGTTCAACTCGGATTGTGTAAAGGTTTGTTTTAAGAACTAAGAATAAAAATACTAAAAATATATTCACAAGGTTGTCACGAATATCGAGAGAGACTGAGACTCAGGATTCCACCAAATTCCATTCATGTGATTCAAATAATAATTCCAATCAATTATAGATCAAATATTAAAAATATGGACTCTTATTCTTTGCCAAAAAGTAAATTTTTGAAAAGTAATGATTGTAAATCAAAAACATGATGTATCAAAAATACATAGACCAAGCATACACCATCAAACGAAATCACACCCATTCAATAAAAATCATAAATCGATTAAAAATCAATGCAAATAGTCATAAAAAAATTATTAGAATTACCACATGCGTGAAATAGGGCTTCCTCCGTCATCCCATTGTTGGGGTTTAGCTCCTCATATTAATCACTTGCTCAAAATACATGTTTATAGCCCAAAAGTTGATTAAAAGAGTGAAAAGAATAAAATCAGTGAATCTGCGACCCACAGAAGGCGTCCAGAAAAGAACGATAAAACTGAAGTGATGTTTCTGTTGTTTTAAGACTGCCAAGCGTCTGTCATTTTCACTGTAGAAGAACGACTGTCTTTGGAAGTCTGTTCTTCGTGCTCTTCAATGGAAGCAGCAGCAGCAGAGACGTAACTTCCTGCAACTCTGATTCTCGCCTCCTGAGCTCTCCTCTCGACCCCAAACCTCTCCGTTCCTTATTCTAGGGGACCTAAGCATCCTATTTATACATAAAAGGGTCACTGAATCTTTCCCAAATCGCATCAAAATCTCTTCTTTCCTTCCTTGGCGGTCACGGCAATAATTCCTTCCAGAAATTGTTTTACGCGTTTCTGAGATCTCCCACTTATATCAAACTCTTCCTTAGATAGAATATGTACCTTTGGAACGAATTTTAGGTCTTTATTCTCTCTGAATTTCCTAAAACAAATCCACATAGCCGTATTTCCCTATTCACCTCTGTTTCCCTTTTCCAGCCATTCCAGCCCAATTCGATCGATCCAATTGCTTCTAGTAAACTTGTATAGCCATGAGAAGTCCAGCCCAATCAATTTCCGGTGTTGAATCTCTTTAAAACTGCCCAAAGCTTCACGTCCAAAATCTGCAGACGTGAAGTCTCTTTTCCCGCCAATATTTCTAATTTGAAACGTGAAGAAGGTGGGTGTCCCCCTATCCTGTGTTGTTCTCCCTTTAGCAGCTCCCTGAAAATAGGTCAGCCCTTAGTAATTAGGTTACCCCTTATCCAAAATGAGAGTCCGTATAGTAATTTTCTCCCACGAGCACAAAAACCGCTTTTCGAGCCAATTTCGCCGCAAAAGCTTATTTCTCCAAAATACCTACAGGGACATAAAAAGCCATAATAAATATAAAATCGAGCACTAATAATATATACAATTGAGATTATATAAGACACAAAAATGTGCCTATCAAATACCCCCAAACTTATTATTTGCTAGTCCTCGAGCAAATTAAATAGAAAATAAAATCCTAACTCATTGTCGCAGGCATCGTCGATTGCATTTAGCGTATGCAATAAGCCTTTAAAACCCTAGGTGTCCCTAGTGGCCGAGTTATAGTCTCGAGAGGGCTTACTAGAGATATACCCACAAAACCTTTACTCCAGACCTTAGCTATCTACGCAGAACCTTGGAAGGCACTAAAGAATCTCCTTGGTTGGCATACTTATTGACTACAGGAAGAAGTACCCTGATGCGAAATCCCAATTGTTGTACACGAGTTTGCACTCAAGCATACTAAAATTCATATAAAGTGACAGAGCTCTACTCAAATAGTTGCACTATGGACATCAATATCCGGAGTCAAAACTAATCACATGGATAGATCAAGAAGATGGATATAGAAAAACATAGATGGTTTTGATGTTTACTAAGTGAACGTCGTTTCCCATATCTGTCTGAAGTCCTCCGCCAAAATGAACCTATCCTAATGGATTGAGATATTAGTCTGACTAATATCAACACACTGGTATATACAAGGGAACCATTGGTCGATAACCTAACTCTAGGTCTACACAACTGGCATATACAAGGGTACCAGTGGTCGACTTTATTGAATTTATTCCTTTTGGTCAAATGGTCTGGTCTCAAAATTTTTTTTCAACTTTTTGGTAACTACCATTTTTTTTTTCATCTTTTTTTCATCTTTTTTTTTTTTT
>NC_039364.1:41090055-41093516 GCF_003573695.1 Papaver somniferum
TTTCATGGTATCTCAATCACTCTAATTCACCCTAGCATTGGTAACAACTTGAATCGTGGGCCCCACCTATCACTTAGAGAAACATAGTTTAAAAACAAAATAAAATAAAAATAGAATTGAAAAGGACTCAACGAGATATGGTGAAACTATCATGTTATTTCTAAAACCTGAGCTCTGTGCTTTTATGAATAGACTCTTTAGATGTTTCCATCTAATCAGATTGGTTCCTCAACTCCTACAACCAAAATGCTTTCATCCACTTAGATTAGTTAGTGCAATCCTCAATAGGCATAAATTTCTAGGTTCTGGAGTTTATTTATTCATACTGCAACTAAAAAGTTTCTCCCATACCCCCAAACTTAAATCTAACATTGTCCTCAATGTTCTAAAGATGAAATTAAAAGCATGAACAAGGAGAAACTGTTACCATTTGAAGCAAAAGAGATAAGGAAAGATATTACCGTGTCGCATGAATGTTGGGTTACCTCCCAAGAAGTGCTAAGTTTAAAGTCTTCAGCCAGACTAAGAAAGGATTAGTCACCTCATAAAATCATAAAGTAATAGCCGAAATTTCTGTAGGTCATCAAAACCAAATATAGCTATCACAAATAAAAGGAATCTGCAACCTGCCAAGAAAATTAACAAATAAAGCGCACCCTTGTCTAGTTTCTTGTTTAAGACAACTACATCTAGTTGTGGTTCAGGTTCAGGTTCTATAACTGGGTCCAAATAAAATATTTTCATGGGTTGGAATTCCTCAAAGCTAAGATCCGGTTCAGGTATTAGAGTCTGAAGAAACTCAAGTAAAAATTTAAAAGCACATAATAATAACCTGAATAATTGAGGATCCTTAAAGTCAATCAGTTTTGACTCACACAATCGACCATGATGAAACTGGTGGTCAATATTAAGCAAATGTATCGACCCTAATCTCTTAAAGTAATTAGGTTTAGTCTCAAAACTAAATAATTGACACATCTGAAATTTATACGTTCCCACAATTGGTTGAAAAAAATTTTGTGGGAAAACAAAGTCAATCTGGATATCATAGCCTGGTTAAACCACATCAACCATAGGATGGGTTTCTAACAACTGAACTTCCTTATGGACATCACTAGGTTCAGGAAAACGTGTATGAAGATAATCTTGTAAAATGGTTGAGGCACATATGTCAAGTCCCAAGTGAGAGACCTTTCTAATAGTTAAAGCACATGGAGAATGATAATCACCCCCAAACTTAGAGTTTTCAGTGTCTCTAGAAAGACTAGTCACAATGTCCCTAATTTCAAGGTCATTAGATTCCTGAAAATGGTCAATTGATTCTTCTAAGTATGGTTCATCCTCACTCATCTCTACGAGTTCACTTTCTTTGTCTAAGACTAATGTTTCTAAATCGCTAGACTCTAAAACAATATTCTCAGAAAAAACTCGTTCCTCCAAACCACTATCGGCTTCGTAATCAAAAGGAAATACTACATCGTCTAAAACAGGGGTATCTCTAGTTAAATCCTCGTCCTTTTGAATAGGTGAATAATCATTAAAATTATCGGGATCTGAACCAGAAATAACACTATCATCATAAAGTTCATTTGGAGTAACAAATTCCTGATCACTATGCCTACATATTTCAAATTCTTCCTCAACACTATCCTCGTCATAATCATCATAATAGCATGAAAATGGTTGAACCTCATCTAAAAAATTAGTGTTACCAATTCTAACCTCGACATCTTGATTATGCAAATAACTATCCTCATTTTCAAGGGTACTATTGGAAACACTATATTGGAAATTAAGACTATCTTGAGCAGTTCTGTTCTGGGCCTCTAACAACATTTTCTGAGTCGACTCACATGACTTCCTTATGGTATCGTGTATAGAAGGTGCATTTTGTTTATTCATTTCTAACACAAACCTATTTGTATTCTCAGTTAATTGTTTGAGAGACTCTTCTAGAGGAAGAACAGGTTCAGAAGGATCATAATAGGGACTAGTTTTCAACATTTTCATTATATTGTCCAAAGACGAGGAACTAGTACTATAATAATCCTTATTTTCTTGCTCGTATGACCGGTGTGTGTGTGTATAGTAATTGGGCTCACCATGGTATGAGCCGTAACCTTGAAAAGGTTGATGCTCCCAATCACTATTCACACTATGGTTAAAATTGTAACGTCCATTTTGAAACTCAGTCGGATATTCGTTGTATTGGCTATTGTGATACCAGTTCGACATTCTATTGCAGGGGTGTGAGTTGTCACACAAAATAAAACCCACTGATAGGGGATTCGTGGGTGGATAGAGTCTTACCTCCCGTACCAGACGGGCGATGAACCGTTGAAGTCGACTCAGGCCACCGACTCCGATGTCAGTGTACGAACCCGAGGGGCCGAGACAGTATCGTAACTGTCGTCCTTCCCTGCAAACAGTTGATATTTAATTTTGACCCTTCCTTAGGGTTTAAAAATAATGTCCAAGAATGTCCAAAAAGTCCAAAAATAAAAATGTCCAAAAAGGAATAGAAAAATTACAAAAATAACACCCTATTTACAGTTTCTAAAAATAAAACAAAATAACTATATACAAAATCTTCTTCTTCACTCCTTTCGGATTCCTCTTTTATTTCTTTCTTTGGCGATGCTTTCATTTTATAATATTTTTTCTTCCCTTGTAGCTTCGCTCCAAATCTGAAAAGAATCGAAAAATACCAAAACGCGTAAAAAAGAACAAAAAATAATAAAAATAAAAAGAAACCTAAAACAAATCTAAATACAAGTCCGCGTCGGCGGGCCAAAAATTGATGTAGTTTTGAAAGTGGTAGTAAAGTTCGTTCAACTCGGATTGTGTAAAGGTTTGTTTTAAGAACTAAGAATAAAAATACTAAAAATATAATCACAAGGTTGTCACGAATATCGAGAGAGACTGAGACTCGGGATTCCACCAAATTCCATTCATGTGATTCAAATAATAATTCCAATCAATTATAGATCAAATATTAAACATATGGACTCTTATTCTTTGCCAAAAAGTAGATTTTTGAAAAGTAATGATTGTAAATAAAAAGCATGATGTATCAAAAATACATAGACCAAGCATACACCATCAAACGAAATCACACCCATTCAATAAAAATCATAAATCGATTAAAAATCAATGCAAATAGTCATAAAAGAATTATTAGAATTACCACATGCGTGAAATAGGGCTTCCTCCGTCATCCCAGTGTTGGGGTTTAGCTCCTCATATTAATCACTTGCTCAAAATACATGTTTATAGCCCAAAAGTTGATTAAAAGAGTGAAAAGAATAAAATCAGTGAATCTGCGACCCACAGAAGGCGTCCAGAAAAGAACGATAAAACTGAAGTGATGTTTCTGTTGTTTTAAGACTGCCAAGCGTCTGTCATTTTCACTGTAGAAGAACGACTGTCTTTGGAAGTCTGTTCTTCGTGCTCTTCAATGG
>NC_039364.1:41093526-41105890 GCF_003573695.1 Papaver somniferum
TAGATGTTTCCATCTAATCAGATTGGTTCCTCAACTCCTACAACCAAAATGCTTTCATCCACTTAGATTAGTTAGTGCAATCCTCAATAGGCATAAATTTCTAGGTTCTGGAGTTTATTTATTCATACTGCAACTAAAAAGTTTCTCCCATACCCCCAAACTTAAATCTAACATTGTCCTCAATGTTCTAAAGATGAAATTAAAAGCATGAACAAGGAGAAACTGTTACCATTTGAAGCAAAAGAGATAAGGAAAGATATTACCGTGTCGCATGAATGTTGGGTTACCTCCCAAGAAGTGCTAAGTTTAAAGTCTTCAGCCAGACTAAGAAAGGATTAGTCACCTCATAAAATCATAAAGTAATAGCCGAAATTTCTGTAGGTCATCAAAACCAAATATAGCTATCACAAATAAAAGGAATCTGCAACCTGCCAAGAAAATTAACAAATAAAGCGCACCCTTGTCTAGTTTCTTGTTTAAGACAACTACATCTAGTTGTGGTTCAGGTTCAGGTTCTATAACTGGGTCCAAATAAAATATTTTCATGGGTTGGAATTCCTCAAAGCTAAGATCCGGTTCAGGTATTAGAGTCTGAAGAAACTCAAGTAAAAATTTAAAAGCACATAATAATAACCTGAATAATTGAGGATCCTTAAAGTCAATCAGTTTTGACTCACACAATCGACCATGATGAAACTGGTGGTCAATATTAAGCAAATGTATCGACCCTAATCTCTTAAAGTAATTAGGTTTAGTCTCAAAACTAAATAATTGACACATCTGAAATTTATACGTTCCCACAATTGGTTGAAAAAAATTTTGTGGGAAAACAAAGTCAATCTGGATATCATAGCCTGGTTAAACCACATCAACCATAGGATGGGTTTCTAACAACTGAACTTCCTTATGGACATCACTAGGTTCAGGAAAACGTGTATGAAGATAATCTTGTAAAATGGTTGAGGCACATATGTCAAGTCCCAAGTGAGAGACCTTTCTAATAGTTAAAGCACATGGAGAATGATAATCACCCCCAAACTTAGAGTTTTCAGTGTCTCTAAAAAGACTAGTCACAACGTCCTTAATTTCAAGGTCATTAGATTCCTGAAAATGGTCAATTGGTTCTTCTAAGTATGGTTCATCCTCACTCATCTCTACGAGTTCACTTTCTTTGTCTAAGACTAATGTTTCTAAATCGCTAGACTCTAAAACAATATTCTCAGAAAAAACTCGTTCCTCCAAACCATTATCGACTTCGTAATCAAAAGGAAATACTACATCGTCTAAAACGGGGGTATCTCTAGTCAAATCCTCGTCTTTTGAATAGGTGAATAATCATTAAAATTATCGGGATCTGAACCAGAAATAACACTATCATCATAAAGTTCATTTGGAGTAACAAATTCCTGATCACTATGCCTACATATTTCAAATTCTTCCTCAACACTATCCTCGTCATAATCATCATAATAGCATGAAAATGGTTGAACCTCATCTAAAAAAGTAGTGTTACCAATTCTAACCTCGGCATCTTGATTATGCAAATAACTATCCTCATTTTCAAGGGTACTATTGGAAACACTATATTGGAAATTAAGACTATCTTGAGCAGTTCTGTTCTGGGCCTCTAACAACATTTTCTGAGTCGACTCACATGACTTCCTTATGGTATCGTGTATAGAAGGTGCATTTTGTTTATTCATTTCTAACACAAACCTATTTGTATTCTCAGTTAATTGTTTGAGAGACTCTTCTAGAGGAAGAACAAGTTCAGAAGGATCATAATAGGGACTAGTTTTCAACATTTTCATTATATTGTCCAAAGACGAGGAACTAGTACTATAATAATCCTTATTTTCTTGCTCGTATGACCGATGTGTGTGTGTATAGTAATTGGGCTCACCATGGTATGAGCCGTAACCTTGAAAAGGTTGATGTTCTCAATCACTATTCACACTATGGTTAAAATTGTAACGTCCATTTTGAAACTCAGTCGGATATTCGTTGTATTGGCTATTGTGATACCAGTTCGACATTCTATTGCAGGGGTGTGAGTTGTCACACAAAATAAAACCCACTGACAGGAGATTCGTGGGTGGATAGAGTCTTACCTCCCGTACCAGACGGGCGATGAACCATTGAAGTCGACTCAGGCCACCGACTCCGATGTCAGTGTACGAACCCGAGGGGCCGAGACAGTATCGTAACTGTCGTCCGTCCCTGCAAACAGTTTATATTTAATCTTAACCCTTCCGTAGGGTTTAAAAATAATGTCCAAGAATGTCCAAAAAGTCCAAAAAAAAAATGTCCAAAAAGGAAAAAAAAAATTTACAAAAATAATACCCTATTTACAGTTTCTAAAAATAAAACAAAATAACTATATACAAAATCTTCTTCTTCATTCCTTTCGGATTCCTCTTTTCTTTCCTTCTTTGGCGATGCTTTCCTTTTATAACACTTTTTCTTCCCTTGTACCTTCGCTCCAAATCTGAAAATAATCGAAAAATACCAAAGGCGTAAAAGAGAACAAAAATTCTAAAAGAAATAAAATAAATCTAAAACCTAAAACCTAATTTAAATCCGCGTCGGCGGCGCCAAAAATTGATGTAGTTTTGAAAGTCTTAGTAAAGTTCGTTCAACTCGGATTGTGTAAAGGTTTGTTTTAAGAACTAAGAATAAAAATACTAAAAATATATTCACAAGGTTGTCACGAATATCGAGAGAGACTGAGACTCAGGATTCCACCAAATTCCATTCATGTGATTCAAATAATAATTCCAATCAATTATAGATCAAATATTAAAAATATGGACTCTTATTCTTTGCCAAAAAGTAAATTTTTGAAAAGTAATGATTGTAAATCAAAAACATGATGTATCAAAAATACATAGACCAAGCATACACCATCAAACGAAATCACACCCATTCAATAAAAATCATAAATCGATTAAAAATCAATGCAAATAGTCATAAAAGAATTATTAGAATTACCACATGCGTGAAATAGGGCTTCCTCCGTCATCCCAGTGTTGGGGTTTAGCTCCTCATATTAATCACTTGCTCAAAATACATGTTTATAGCCCAAAAGTTGATTAAAAGAGTGAAAAGAATAAAATCAGTGAATCTGCGACCCACAGAAGGCGTCCAGAAAAGAACGATAAAACTGAAGTGATGTTTCTGTTGTTTTAAGACTGCCAAGCGTCTGTCATTTTCACTGTAGAAGAACGACTGTCTTTGGAAGTCTGTTCTTCGTGCTCTTCAATGGCAGCAGCAGCAGCAGAGACGTAACTTCCTGCAACTCTGATTCTCGCCTCCTGAGCTCTCCTCTCGACCCCAAACCTCTCCGTTCCTTCTTCTATGGGACCTAAGCATCCTATTTATACATAAAAGGGTCATTGAATCTTTCTCAAATCGCATCAAAATCTCTTCTTTCCTTCCTTGGCAGTCACGACAATAATTCCTTCCAGAAATTGTTTTACGCGTTTCTGAGCTCTCCCACTTATATCAAACTCTTCCTTAGATAGAATATGTACCTTTGGAACGAATTTTAGGTCTTTATTCTCTCTGAATTTCCTAAAACAAATCCACATAGCCGTATTTCCTTATTCACCTATGTTTCCCTTTTCCGGCCATTCCGGCCCAATTCAATCGATCCAATTGCTTCTAGTAAACTTGTATAGCCATGAGAAGTCCAGCCCAATAAATTTCCGGTGTTGAATCTCTTTAAAACTGCCCAAAGCTTCACGTCCAAAATCTGCAGACGTGAAGTCTCTTTTCCCGCCAATATTTCTAATTTGAAATGTGAAGAAGGTGGGTGTCCCCTATCCTGTGCTGTTCTCCCTTTAGCAGCTGCCTGGAAATAGGTCAGCCCTTAGTAATTAGGTTACCCCTTATCCAAAATGAGAGTCCGTATAGTAATTTTCTCCCACGAGCACAAAAACCGCTTTTCGAGCCAATTTCGCCGCAAAAGCTTATTTCTCCAAAATACCTACAGGGACATAAAAAGCCATAATAAATATAAAATCGAGCACTAATAATATATACAATTAAGATTATATAAGACACAAAAATGTGCCTATCAGTGGCTATTTGATTCACTATTGACACGCAAATTGCCTTTTGGCGTGCCTATTTGGTTCACTTTAGACACGCAAATTTCTTTTTGGCGTAGCCATTGGTTATCCGATAGACACGCCATATAGGTTTAACGTGGTTATATGTTATGTTTTACCCACGCCAATTTCACTTACTTTCATCCACGTGGCTGCATTAGGAACCGTTGAATACCATCCACATGTAACGTTGTGAACCGTTCATTGGATATCCTATAGACACGCCCCATAGAGCGTGGCTATATGTGATATTTAGCCACGCCGATTTCCAATTACCTTGGTCCACGTAGCCGTATTACGAATCGTTGGATCTCATTTAAGATGATGCAATATTGACCGTTAAATTATATGCATCCTTCACCGTCCACATGTAATGTTGTGAGATGTTGATTGGATATCCTATAGACACTCCCCATATAGCGTGGCTATATGTGCTATTTAGCCACGCCAATTTACAATTACCTTGATCCACGTGGCCGTATTAGGAATCGTTGGATCTCATTTAAGATGATGCAATATTGACCGTTCAATTATATGCATCCTTCACCGTCCACATGTAACGTTGTGAGCCGTTCACTGATTTCCTATAGACACGCCCCAAAGAGCGTGGCTATATGTGATATTTAGCCACGCCAATTTACAATTACCTTGATCCACGTGGCCGTATTAGGAATCGTTGGATCTCATTTTAGATGATGCAATATTGACCGTTAAATTATATGCATCCTAGCCGTCCACATGTAACGTTGTGAGCCGTTCATTGAAGAACCTATAGACACACCATATAGCGTAGCTATATGTGATATTTTGTCACGCCAATTTACAATTACCTTCATCCACGTGGCTGTATTAGGTACCATTGGATCTCGTTTAAGATGATGCAATATTGACCGTTCAGATGTAACGTTGACAGTCCACATGTAACGTTGGGAGCCGTTCATCGGAGAACCTATAAACACGCCATATAGCGTGGCTTTATATGATATTTATCCACACCAATTTATATTTGCTTAATGTGTCTTTATGTTATGTTTAGCCACGCCAATTAATCTCGAAGCGTGTATATTACGCGTGTGACGCCTCTAAGCCGTTCAGATATGACGCATCTAAACCATCCATCTGGCACTATCCAAATTCTCTTATATACTTTATAAATTGTGGTTAAATATGAAATTAATATATGCCAAAAATTCATATTATTATTAATAACACATTAAAAAATGTTGAGCTTTGGTCTAACAGTTTGCAAAAAATAATATTAAAGAGCATTTATCCAAAAATCATCAGTTTTTCTTCAACTTTTTTGATGGTGGTGTCTCTGCATGCAATGGATCAGGTTGTGACATTCTCGACGTGCCAAACCTCGTCTTCCTCTGGTGCGCAGCTGAAAGTTGCAATTCCTTCTGCACAGTTGGTACATATAACCTTCTCTGCGCCTTTTTAGTCTTCTGAGAAATCTTTTCAGAGGCTGCATGACTTCCCGAGTTTGGATTGACTGCTAGGTGATCCTCATTCAGTTTTTCACTGTCCAATTTCTTCTCAGAATCTAAAACTGGTCCTGGTTTCTCATGAGGTTTTCTATGCTGTGGAGTTTCCTGCAGCAAGAGATTAAATGTATTATATATATATATATATTATAAATCCAATGCGAATTCGTCTGTCATGTGAATTCTCAATAAGAGACAGATAAAAGTCATTTTTCCAACAATGTAATAAAGCCGACTTCATTGAAGGCCGCGACATTTTTCACAGCTGACGCCCATAATAAAATCCGTAACCAAATATCAATTTTCAAATTTACACTGGCATTCATGTTCCATTTAGGTGTTAATATATTTCTATCTTGTACTTATTCTTTAATAAAACTGAATACACGATTTATGTAAAACTATTTATATACTTGATTAACAAAGCAAAAGAGCTAAGAAACTAACCTTGTCATCAGAGATGGAACAGTTATATTTCGGCATTCCACAAAACCATCTTTAGCTTCCCCTAATAACTTAAACTCACCACTTGGTTCGGTTAACACGAACGATGGAACTATAACCTCCTGAATATTGACAGCATAACAGTTACTAGGAAGATATTGTCCATGTATTTTCTGGTTAGGCACCATAGGTCAAATACTGCCTCTAGCAACGACGTTTCCCCTAGATCCATTCCAAAAGTCGTATTTTGCTTTCTGCGGAGATACGACATATGAACATCATATAAAAAGAAGATGCTAGAATTAGCAATATAGATATACGAAGAAAAAAAAATCAAAAAAAACATACTCCATTAGATGTTTTATCCAGATGTTCTGCCGTAGATGTGCACGACTTCTCTAGAGATATTGAAGGATTTGGTTGGGAATTACTGGTAGAGTTTTGCATAAGATTAGGAGACTACTTATTAGATCCATCAGAAGAGTTGCTACGTGAAGGAGACTTCCGCATACAGTAGTTGGTTGTGAATTACTGGTAGGGTTCTGCATAAGATTAAAAGAGTTATTAGTTACTTTTGAAAGTTACACATGTTTCTATTTTTCTAGGTTCTCTAATTTACACTTGGATCGGTGATTCATATAATTGATAGACTGGTTTATGTATATTCGACTTACACATCAAACAAGCCAAGCAACTAACCTTCTTAGCAGGCTCGGTAAACTGAACACCATACTTTGGCCAAGGAATCGCTTTTCCAAAAGTTTGCCCTAATGTTTCCATACCAGCAAATCGTACGGGTAGACAGAAATTCGGTTTTATTATTTCATCAATCAGGATTTTGTGGCAATCAACCTCCAACCCATACTTTCCATGTAATTGTTGTTTTCCTGTTAACAAAAAAGCTCTACCTCTAGCAAGGACGTTTTCCTTAGAAAGCTCGTCAAAAAGGTTGCACCTTCTACCCTGCAGAAATATATGGAATATGAACATCTTCAAGCGAAAACTTCAAAACAAATTGATATTTAAAATGCATGTAAAAATAAAACAGATACCGGAGAAACTGCTTTAGTTGTCGTGATCTCAGATTGGCTCCGACTAGGTGGATCTTTTGATGTCACATCCAGAGTATGTTTCCCCGAATTTTGTTGACTTACCTGCAGCAGTAGAGTAATATTCCATATTCGGGTGACAAATATGCCAAATTCCACCGTGAATGCGAAGACACGGATGAATAGGTAACAAATATACAAGGTTCTCCAAAATACACCCTAGCATCCGTGATTCATATAGTAGTTGATAGCATATTTCAGACTCATATGGTCTTAAGATCATGTAACTGGTTTAAAACACATACCTTCGGAACTTTTTCAGATATTGCGATACGAGATTGGCTTCCGTTGAGTAGATCCGGTGATTTCAAAGCCTCAGAATGTTTTGGTTGACTTACCTGCATCAGAAAATTGAAATAAAAGTTGTATCTTGTTTTTGTAGTGAAACCATTTAAGCAAAATGCACAACTGACTCACAATCAAATAGCTAACCACATATCTCGTACTATAAGGTTCTCTAAAATATACACTAACGTCCGTGATTCATATAGATGATAACATATTCGTCTCTTATATCAAACAAGATATATATATATATAACTGGTTTGTGTAAAAACATATCCAATGAGTTAATAAAGCAAACAAGCATAGCAAGCAACCTTTTGATCCAAGATGGTTTGATTTGATGGCCAACAAATTTCAGCATCACCAACATCTTTTAAAGTTTTTATCCCAGAAGATGTGCCAAAGGGTAATTTGATGGCTTCATTTAGTACTTCACTAACCATGACGCTATAACATGTAACCTCACCCGTCATTCCTGACTTCATTTTATAAGATATCTTCTTTGAAGAGTAAGCTCTACCAATGGAAACAATGTTGTCCTTTTCTCCAAATCAAAGTTTGCATCTTGTGCCCTGCAGAAACACAAGGCGCATGAGAGATAGTAAATGGAAGATTCAAAATTTAAACGCGTTGGAAAACCATACATCAATGGTAACTTTTTCAGATGGCACATTCTGAGATTCCCCAGTGGATGAAGGAGACGAAGACTTCTTTTTTTATACTAAAGACGGCTGGGATTCAGTAGAAACGGTCGGCGTTTTAGTACAAGGAGAGACCCGCTTCGCGGACCCTTTAGTGCTTTCAGATGACTTCTGCGGACCGGATTTCCCATGTTTTTTTTGAAGTTGCTTAACTGATTCTGGACCTATGTTATTCTTAGATCGATTGGAGGCGTTGATAGGTCCTGCATCCTGTGACTGTAGTTGAACACATTTTTTGAAAAAATCAGATAATGTCTGCCAATTTTTTCAAAATATTACACAATCTAATCAAAACTCGGTTCACTTACCTCTCCTCCAGACTTGCTGATACTGTTGCCCATAATTTTCGCAATGTCGACTCCTTGAGATAACAAGGTATCTGTCAATATCTGATACGCATTTTTAGTAGACTCTAATTCTTTCTCCTTAGCTTTCAGCTTTTCACGCAGTTCATCGTTCTCTTTCGAGTGTCTTGGTTTTCTTCCATTAGGAAAGTAAAGGGTTGCCGTCACTCCAAAGCCAGCCCTCTTGACACGTCCACCCTTATCCGGGCCGATCACAACTGTTAGGGCATCCTCGTTATGACCAACCGTTAGAGTTCCCTCTCGAATCATCTTCCGCTTCTCTTCCTGTTCAAATAATGTGTTAAATTCTGATTTAAACCTTGTGCAATTACTGTGCGCTTACTTTGGTTAAAAACATGAGGACTGTAAAGTTTCTGTTTTCTCACAACTTCAGATGTCTTCTTCCTGACAAACTCGTCTGGAACAATTCCGTCTTTGTTTTCGCGTACTCTTGCCCACATGAAGAACCGGTCTTAAAAATCTTCTTCGGCAACATTTCCGCTTTGGACCTAGTAATTACCAGAAACAAGTAAGGATTTACATCCGTACAGATATTAACTGTGTAAAACAGAAAACCTATTCCAAAGCGTCTAATGTGACAAAATTACAGATTGGTGTAAGATGACACATCCCTATACCGTTTTAAGTTTCTGCATATATGAGACACGCAACACGACATACAAAACAGAAGTATCTGATATGGACTCTTTTACTGTGCAGTGTATAATAAACAAGACAACAGACTTACTAATTTTAGTTTTAATCCCGAGTATCCTCCTCGTTTCGTCCGATGTGGGAACTTGGATTGTGATATTGCCTTTTTTCCCCTCTCCGAATTTTTCTTGCGGAGGAAATAAAAATAATTTCATTTGTATGCTAGGATAGACAATAAGAACGAAACACAAAATAAGAAAAAAGAAATGTGTATTCCATACCTTAAATATAGCCGATTTTATTACATGATTAAGGTAATTGTCCCAGTTCTCTTGGTCCATTACCATTTCGTACTTTTTGGGGAAAGTTCTTAGTTTGTGCGGCATTTCCAGGAAGGGTTTTAGATGATTGTTGTACAATTTCCTTCTGAAGTCCCGCAGATTAACAAGTAGATGCTTCATGACCACTCGCTTCAGCTCATGGGGTACCTCATAATGAAGCTGCAATAACATCTAATGTATGTTAATCACAGACTCACAGTTAGACAACAAAAACGACGAATTGGTAACCTCATATGCATACCAGAATTTTCTCCCACATATTTTATTTTGTTGTTGAAGGGACTTCCTTCCAACATAAATGTTTTATGCCAACCATATCACGGACCAAATAGCCTAGGTAACTATTGAATTCAATTCTATGGTTACCAATAGGCCGGAACATTTTGTCAAATTCAATATCCCTTCTTTTGGCATCTTTTATCGAGAAGTCTCTATGCAGCTTCAACATTCTTGTCATTCCCCTCTCTTTTATGATCACTTCTGTAGAGTCTTCTTGTTGTGGCTGCTTTTCTGCTTCTGGAGCATTTTCCAATTCTTTTTCTTCTAACACCTCCAAATCATCATTTTCAGAATCTTTTGACTTTGGAAATAACCGAGGAAACATATGAAACCATGTGATGTTTAAGTAGAAACAAGTAAGTACAAGGTTTCGCACATTACATGTTAAGTCTTCAAATCTAGCAGTGTGGAGCATATCTCCACCATCATCGTCATCTGATTATACAATGTCATTATGACTCTCATTTAAATCCACCGTTTCTTCATCAGAATCCCCCTCAACATCTGATTCCCTCCATTGGTCGTAATCATCATCTTCTGCCATGACAAAAGCTGTGTAGGTACGTGCATCTCAGTTAGGAATTTGAGCTTATTTTGGAAAATATTAGCTAAACCTAACAGGATAGGCAACATGTGTTACACCTATTTTCTATTATATGAAAAGAAAAAAAACATGAACTCAGTGATGCATGTAACTTGAGGCTAAACCATCACTGCAACACACAAAATCTCCTCATGATTATTGTGTTATCCACAAAGCGAAAGGTACCGGTTAAACGGTCTTATATAACTTTTTGTTACAAAAGTCAAGAGCACTAAAGCACCAGATAATGATTATCCATTTTTAGCTTGGAGATATAGTCAAATTGGCCAACCAACAACATGGTATTATTAAAAGTGGCAACTTAAAATACAGACGTTACAGGATCGCCAAGTAACAGAGACTCAAATTATTAAATCTTGAGAATCCTTGTATATAAATATGATTGACACAACATCGATCGATCAAAGTAGAGTTATTAACTCTCAATCAAAATCCAACCCAAACAATAACAAAAACCCTAGAAAAAAATTAGCATCGTTAAGTTTTTTTTTTTTTTTTGTAAAACCTAACTAAGTAACATGAAAGAAAGATCCTTACCTAAACCTTATAATAGTTCATGCATGTAACTTAAGCCTAAAATATTATTGTTGCAACAAAATGAAATCACATCTCATCGTACAACCCGTGATTGTCATTAACTTGTTCTTTGATACAGCCGAATAAAAACCCTAATCATGCTTTAACAAGTAAAACTATAAGATCTAACATCTGATTCCATGAGATCAAACAAAAAATCTAACATAAATTTAATATTCATTCGATAATGGGTTGTAGAAATATTACCAGCTACAAAGATCGAGTTTAAAGAGGTAGATTCCTTGTAAAGATTAGAGATAGTAATAGAATAAAAACCCTACTCATGCTTTAACTAGTAAACCTATAAGAAGTGATAGAATAAAAACCCTAATCATGCTTTAAATAGTAAACCTATAAGATCTAACATCCGATTCCATGAGATCGAACAAAAAATATAACATCAGTTTAATATTCATTCGATAATGGGTTGTATAAATAATACCAACAACAAAGATCGAGTCTGAAGAGGTAGGTTCCTTGTAAAGATTAGAGACGATAGTAGTAGAATTATGATTTCATAGAGAGAATGAATCGAGTAATAAAAACTGAAAAAGTAGATCGAACTCATCTTTATTTTTCTTTTTGGAATTTAACCAAACCATCAGGCGGGAATTGATTTTCTTTTTGAAATCATCCCGCGCAGTAAAATCCATCTTCATCACCCGCCAAACAAAATATTTTTGGTGTTTTTCTTTTTTTATTTCCAAATTTTTGATGTGTAACCAATATGGTTAGTTTCCTTATTTTATGAGAGAATATATCGTAGACAGTTATGATAAAATTGTTTCCCAAAATTTTTGAAATTTTGTTTCCTATCTCTAACCAATTCGAGAAGAGGTTATAGAAAAAAAGTACTTTCCTATTTCGAATAATATTTAGCTTAATAATTTTAAGCTGGGTTTTCTCTTGTATTATTCTTGGTTTAGGGAGGAAACGCATGAATTATTTGTGGCACCTATGTAGGAAACGTATTATTCTAATCATACAGTAAGCTAATAAAGATAAATAAACTAAACCCATCTATTTTCATGTTCATCATTTCCAGAAAACATAAAGTTCAACGTGAATCATTCATCACATAAATGTCAACCTATCTATCAGCGTAAAAAGCCTCCATCTAGTGCAGTACTTAAAAAAATAAATAAAACCACCACTGAAAACAGAATGGTCATCAAAAACCCTGTTTAAAAAGCAAAGAACTTGTTAGATGAGTCTGGTTCTTTGTAAGATTAGTCTGGTTCCTCATTCTCATCCAATTCCACGCAAAGATCATTATCATTAACATCGTCGTATAGCAGTACTTTCCTTTCAATAGCACTTTACTTGTTCAAACTCGTATTTTTGTTAAAATTATTGGCAAGGAGATAATAAGATTAGACCTAAAGTGATAAATTGATTCTTATTGTTTACAAGGGGGGGGGGGGGGGG